>NC_136057.1:1296822843-1296927843 GCF_964261635.1 Lissotriton helveticus | reverse complement strand
TGTCCCACATCTTAATGCGCGCAGGCGTGTAGTACCAATAGGTCGCTGTTTTGTAGGCCGATTCAGTCCCAGCAGTGCTAGATGTCGTGTGGTGCGCTCTATAGAACACATGCTCCCATTCTTTGGTCAACAGAGGACGCCCTAACTCCACCTCCCAGCGGACCTGCGCTTTGGTACGTTGCTTCCGCGGGCTGCGTAGAATCATCGCATAAAGCTCTGAGATAAGACTCCGGTCATCTTTTTTGCGAACCAGCCAACGTTCAAAGGTTGTGAGCGGCCGCGACATGAGTGCTACATTGGCCGGTTGGGTCACCCAATGTGCCACTTGTGCATGATAGAACACGTCCTCCTTGTGCAATTGAAAGTATTCCGAGCTCAATGTGGGAAACGGAATCAGCCCGTACAGATCGAAGAGCGAACCCACCCGTTTGCAACCCTCCTCTTGCGAGCGATGGAAGACCGGTGATACACAACCCGGCGGAAAGTCAGGGTTATCTACTATGGGTGTCATTGGGGAGGGGAAGGATGTCCATCCCTTACACAGCGCCAACTGATCCCAAGCTTTGAGCGTCGGCGAAGTCACCGGGGAGGAATATAAACCCCATGCCCTACGCTTGCGCGGTAGCCATAGCTCCCACCAAATATTACACCCAGCCACCGACTGGTCCATAAAGTTCCAGTGCTTACTGGACAAAGGCCTATTCCATTCGACTATGTACCTGAGACAGGATGCCTGGAAGTGTGTAGCAAGCAGGGGAAAACCCAGCCCACCAGCGGCCTTCGGAGTAGTAGTCACGGCAAATGCAAAGCGAGGCCTCTTGTGATTCCATAAGAATTTATTGAGGAGGCCCTGAAGTCTCCGCAGCATGCCCGGCGGTGGGCTCAGAGGCAGCATCTGAAAAAGATAAAGAATGCGGGGCAGCACCGTCATTTTGATAGCGGCCAACCTCCCGAACCAGGCCAACTTAAGGCGGGACCAGTCGGCCAGGGTCTTGGTGACCTGTTCAGCCAATATCGAATAATTCAAGGAGAGGGTCTTGGGAAGGGTCGGGGCCAGCCGTATACCCAAGTACGTGATATCCGATTGGAGCCATTGAAAGGGGAAGTCTCTCTGCAGGTCCACCACATCGGCGTCCGGAACCGAGATATTGAGAATTTGTGATTTAGAAAAATTGACTTTAAATCCTGCTGCGTTTTGGAAGGCCAAAAGTTCTGCGGACAGACAACGCAAAGAAGGGTGGGGGTTAGTTAGAGCCAAGATGACGTCGTCCGCATACAGACTAACTTTATGGACATCAGCCCCGAAACGGATCCCCGAGATATCAGCGTGGGAGTGCACGCGCTGGGCAAAAGGCTCCATATAGAGCGCAAAGAGCAGCGAGGGTAGGGGGCACCCCTGCCACGTCCCTCTAGTGATAGAGAAGGCGGCGGACCAACACCCATTTACCCGCACCATCGCTGTAGGAGCCGCATAGAGGCACTGAATCCACCGCCAGAAGTTATCGCCTATGCCAAAAGCCCATAGTACCTCGACCATGGAGCCCCAGTTGACGCGGTCGAACGCTTTCTCCGCGTCGATAGAAAGCAGAAAGGCTTGCGACCCTGAGCGGTGTACCAGGTCCAGTAGGTGGAGCAACCTCTTAGTGTTATCACCCCCCTGTCTAGTTGGTATAAAGCCCGCTTCATCAGGGTCGATCACTCCATCCATCAAAGGGCTAAGCCTCGCGGCCAACACCCCCGCAAATAACTTAGCGTCAATGTTGAGTCAAATCGGCCTATAACAGCCGCATTCTGTAGGATCCTTCCCCGGTTTGGGAATGACCGTTATGGCCGCTTCAGTCATGGAGGGAGTGACCACTCCGGTGTCGAGGAAAGAATTGAAGAGGCGAGTCAGGATAGGAGCCAGCTCCTTGCAATACGTTTTGTAAAAGATAGCTGAGAACCCATCCGCCCCGGGCAATTTGGTCAGCTTCAGCCGCGCAATGGCCGAGATAACCTCCTACACTCATATCTCAGCGTCCAGCGCCTCAGCCGAGTCTCGATACAAAGGTGTAATTCCCGAGGATTCAAGATACTCCTGTATGTTCTCATGTGCCGTTCCCTCCTTCTGATAGAGCGCTTGGTAAAAGTGGCGAAAGGTGCTAACAATGTCAGCGTCAGTGGTGTGGGTCCACGCCTGATGATCTTTGATTGCTTGAATTGTGTGCGCCTGTGCCCGTGCTCGGAGCCTATGTGCAAGCATCTTACCCCCTTATCCCCGCAGAGGAAGAACTTGTGTCGCAAGCGCAGTAGTGCATGTGCCGCTCTGTCAAGGTCCAGGTGTTTGAGCATACGTCTTTTCGTCTCGAGCTCTCTCCATACCCATGTTTCTTATTCGGGCCAGAGGACCAAAGCTGCAGGGGGAAGCGCTTATCTCGCATGCACCGGACATCCTTAGAAAGGAGATGCGTTTCTTGTAAAAGGCACACATCACTATCTGCGCCCTCTAAAAGGGATAGGATCGCAGCTCGCTTCACCGGACTATTGAGTCCTCGAACATTGAGACTCACCACTTTCAAAGTCCTGGTCATCCTACATTCATCAGAGGTGCAGCGCTAACCCCTAATACTGCGCCTAGACCAACACTGCATAGACAAAACATTACAATCCTCCAAAGAACGCACCTCAGGCCCCCTGCACATGGATGTGGGACCCTCCGGGGCCTACTCAGAACCCCCCTTAGCTGATGCGGAGCCCCCCAACCCCCCACCAGACTCCCCCGCCCACAACACCCCCCTACCCCAAAACAAAAAAAAACCCAGAAACACAGGACCTAACAGTGTAAGCAAAAGGAGTAAACGATAGTCTGTTAAACAGGCCCCAACAGCAGGGGAACATTGCTCCAACCCACCTTCCACCCAGTTCCTGATACAGGTCACCTCCCCACATAAGGACACGAAAATACTACTACTGGTGGAGAAGTGTGGCTCAAATAGTTAGAGCGGCAGACCCTGATGCAGAGGTCTGGTCCGGGACCAGGGTTCAATACCCGCCTCGGCGGTTCTTGGACTCAATTTCCTCGGACCTGATAATTCTCGCCTCGGTGCCTATTCTAATCATGGGTCCCACTCTGCAACTCTGGGCAATAGCTTGCTTAATCTCCACAACGGCCCCAACAGCGCTGGGATGCCTGGCTTCACCATGGGGGTACCCAGGAGTGGACATTTCACAGGGAAAAACCAGGAAGGGTTCCTAAGCGGTATACGGACCGTTGGAGGTAGCTGTGTGCTTTACAAATGCTGGCATTTACATTTACATTTTACTCATCTGGATCCTGTGAGCATTCTCCTCCGGCGCCAGCTATAGGCCCTGTAAAGGCCGAGCGAAGGGTCCGATTCTCACATGCCCCCTGAAGCGTCCGTCGCCAATGCCACAGAAGCCACCGCCGCTCCTCTCTCCCGCAGGCTTACTGACAGGTCGGGTTTTGTCGCCGATGCCGGCTTGCTGACCCTCTGCCACTCTGTGGAACGCCGCCATCGCCTGTTGGGTGGACCGCCGGGCTCAGTCGGAGTAGTAGGCCGATCCAGACCCAAAATGTCGAGGGCCGCCTCCAGAGACCGGACTTTAATCAGCTTGGCCTTCCATTTGAAGATAAGCCTGAAAAGATGCCCCCACGAGTAGGGGACACCCTGCTCCCTTAGATAGTTAGTGACAGGCTTGAAATCTCTCCGTTCGACCAGAGTAGAGGCAACAAGGTCCTGAAACAGCATGGGGTGGTGATCTCGAAATTGAAGGGGAACGAGGTCGCGTGCCTTTCTGAGAATCCGTTCTTTGAGTTGAAAATCATGCACACACACCAATATCTCAGGTGGAGGGGCCTTGGGACCCCGCGGCAGGCCAACACGGTGCACTCGGTCCATTTGAAGCTCTTGCAGGTCCTCCTCGTTCAAGATGTGCCGAAAGAGGGCTTCAACATATTCCCGCAGGTCCGCTCCCTCGCCTTTCCATGGGACCGCCCTAATCCGGATGTTATTCCGCCTAGATCTATTCTCTAAGTCCTCCGTATGGGCCTGCAGGTCCAGGTACTGCTCCGTAAGACGTATTATGTCCTGCTGAAGCCGGTGTATGTCGTCCGCTGTCCCCAGATCATGCTCCTCCAGTGTCGCAACTCACTCCCCCACGCTATCCACGTCTCTCCGCATCTCTCTCAGGTCAGACGCCAGCTGGGAGCGCAGTTCAGTTATGTCCTCCTTAATAGCGGCAAATAATTCTAATATTAAAGCTTTGGTTGCGGGTGCTTCGGCGTCATCCCGCCGTGGGGACTTGTCGATGGTCAGCGAGGCAGGCTGTAGAGCAGCTTTCTGAGCGTTCTCCTTCGGCAGTTTGTCCTTCTTGATCCTGTTCGCCGTCATCTTGTCACCCGAGGGAGCTCACAGGCAGAGCACTAATGGAGGGAACTCCAGCCAATGTCCATGCACCCCTATCCAGCCCGCCGTCGCGGAGGGCGCACTACTTCGGTCCACACACCGCGACCAGGTCAATCGACTCCTTCTGCTGCTGCATTTGGCGCTAATGCGGGAACTAGGGCCTTGTCGTGCCCACCATTCCACCGCAATGCTCCTCGGGATGTAGGCCTACTGAGGCCCCCAGGCTGCAGGCACGGGCGCACACGCCAAGCCAGGATGCACTGCTCCCCTCTGGGCCAGGCTCACCGCTCCACTCCGCAGCGCCTGTCGACCACCAACCTCTGGTGTTGTCTGCCGAACTGCGAACCAACCTACTGGCTTCTCAGGCAGTCTCCTGTCAACACCTCACCTCTTGCAGCGTGGGTTGTAAGAAAGGTGGTGCAAGGGCCTGCCGTCCCCACTCCGGCTCCGCACTCCGCTGCGCTTAGTGCTAGGCTTGGGGAATGAGGCCTTGCCGTGCCCACCAGGCCTCCTCAATGCTCCTTATCTCCTCGCTCAGGACAGGCCAATACCCCCGTCGGGTGCCAGGGAGTACCAGTCGGGCACGCGGGGCAGCAGGGACCGGCCCAAAGCGCCGTCTGCAAGCGAGGCACTGGGCCGCAGCAGGTGATATCCAGCACAGCCACCCGGATATTCAGGCGGGAAAGGGCTGTTTGCGTAGGCGGGAAGAGGCAAGGGCCCACCGACCCTCTACCTGTCGCCGGGCGCTGTCGTAAGCAAGGCAAGGAGTGGGGAAGGGGCCTCACCACAACTCCAGGCGCCCTCCCTGAGGTCCCCGAGGCTACAGGCGAGGGATCAGGCCACAGTCTCTGCCGCGCCGCCCACCATCAAGTCAGGGACGGTGCTCCATTTGCTAATGCCCGCCAGCAGCCGGTCTCCGGAGCCCGGTGCCGTCCGCCGATCCACGGACCGGATCTCAGGCACCCCTGGGGCTCCTCTCCCACTCCTCACCTCTGTAGTCCCTGCAAGGGCCGGGCAGGGAAAAACAACACCTCCGACGGGCTCCAGGCAGCTCCGGAGCCCTTACCCGCCTCTCCGCTGACTCAGGCACCGCCGCCGGGGCGTCTCAGCAGGACCTCTCCGCTACCTTGCACACGGCCGTCGCTCTCTGCTCCCGGCTAAGGACGCCCAAGAATCGCCACCAGCGTCACCGTCACCTCTTCACCGGCCCCACCGACACTGCAGGACAGCCCGGTCTGCTCCACGGCTGTGCAGGCCGCCGTACTCCGCTTGCCACGAGGCCCGCCTGGCTCGCCGCTCGTCTGGGCCGCACCGTGCTTTTCCCCCGCTTTTGGCTCTAACTTAAAAAATAGCGCCGCTGATCGCCGTCGGGCAGCCCCAGGGCAACAGGCACCGCCGCTCTGTGCTTGGATGGGCAACTTTCAGGGCGAAATACAACGCTAAGAAAATGCGGCGTCGGAGGGCCTGAAAAGACGTCCTACTCCGCCGCCATCTTTTTTTTTTTAAAATGTTTTTATTAGCATTTGCAAATCACAAAAACTAACAATCACATCATGAAGTCTGGCTAGATGAAGTGTAATCACAGAGAATTTCGACAATGTTTTCAGATGCGCAATAACAAAGGATGAGAGCTTTTTCTTTTTTGGTGTACAAAACAATGCAAACAGCAACAGAGGTGTATGTCAATATGGTCAAAAAACAAAAACAGTACTGGTAGTGGTCATACAGAGTAACATAAATATACCAGTGCGCTAGTGCGAGTCTGGAATGGCAATCAGACATCCTTGTACAAGCAGTAGTAGCAATCAGTAATTGGACAGTGACTCAACATGCACATGTAATGCTAGGGTATGGGCGTTAAATAGCAGGGCAGCTGACAGAACCTGTCGCGGCACTGCTCTCGGATTCGACGGCTAGACCCAAGCAAACTTTAATGAAGGCATGTTAACAGGCCAGGTCTAGCGCAGCCTGGCTCTCCGGAGACGCCTCCAAGGGGGACGATCTATTGCGGGACCAATGCAGGAAGGGCTCCCAAATGTCTCTAGGGCGCGCCGCTGTCGGCATCAATTCCCAATAAGAACCAAGCTGTGCATGCCCATACGTCACATCAGACAACCAGTCATCGAATTTCGGCCTGGTCTTACGCCCCCAGGTGATAGCCACCCTCCTTTTGGCATACAACAGCAGCAGCGCATGAAGCTTCCGGCTCGCAGGTGCAGTACCCGCAACCCAGCCAAGGATCCCTAGCAGTGGTGAAGGGTCATCTTTCCTGCCTAGAATTTGGTTTGTGGCTCCAAATATCTCAGTCCAATACTCAAAGAGCGCCGGACATTGCCAGGCCACATGCAGAAAGGTAGCCCCCTCCGCCCCACATTTCCAGCATCTATCGTCCTCTCTAAGTCCCATGCGGTGGAGAGATATGGGGGTTCGATAGTATCTATGTATGAACTTGAAGTGAACAAGTCGGAGTTTATAGTTCGGTGACAATGCCATTAGCTACCCACAACAAAAAGCCCATTGATCATCAGTCAGTGGTGACTCCAATTCCCCATCCCACAACTGCTGTGATTTGGGCACCACCAGGGGGGCCTGCTCTTGCATGGAATTATATATCCTGGATACAAGTTTTTTGCGGGACGCCCTGGCTAGTACCTCCTGCAAAGCTTGGAGTTGTGGCGGCTCCTCAGGAAAGCGGTCCCCCATAGCCCTGCACGCAGCTTTGAGTTTGTGATATGTGAATTTGTCAGAAAAGGACAACGAGCCCTCCGGTGTATCTTCGGGCAGGTCCAGAAATGTGCCATCGGGGTAGACGTCTGCAAAGGTGCGCAATGTAGCACCAGCTATGGACGCGTCGCTACTGTTGGACTCTAGGCATGGGAACATTGGATTCTGTGTGAGGGGTATCGCGGGCGCATATAGCAAAGGGATGGGGGATCTCTTCAACAGTTCTCGCCAGGACCAGCGAATCATATCAGCTGTGTTCACATCCTGCGAGGGTCGCGGCGCCTTATGATACAGGGCTACTTTAAGAGGCAGCGGCGATACCATATCAGTCTCCACTGCCACGTGCGGCTGGTAGGGCGTGGGATAAGCCCAGAAGTGTAGGTATTGTGCTTGTGCACTAAGTGCGTATAAATGCATGTCTGGTGCACCCAGACCCCTTGTCTCAGTGGCAGTGTTAGTAGTGCCCAAGAAACTCTGGCCTGACCACCTGCCCAGGCTAATGTCAGCAGGTTTGAGCGCAATCTCGTGAAGAAGGGTCGAGTCAGTGGGATCGGCACATTAGTGAATAAGTAAAGGAACTTAGGGAGCACAATCATCTTCGCCAATGCAATCCTGCCTGCTAACGAAAGAGGTAGCTTTGACCAGAGCGCCACCTTCCCCTCTAGCCATGCGATCGCCCTGCCAAAATTTAGGTTCCAGAGTTCCTGTATGCTCCTGCTGATCCAGATTCCCAAATACTTAACTTCATCCGCTTCCCATCTAAGGGGGTAGTCAGAGTGCACCTCCGTGGTCTTGTCCGTGAGAGGGAAAATAACAGATTTGGACCCGTTTATGGACACCCCAGAGAGGCCACCAAACCTGACAAACTCGCGTAGCAGTGGGTTAAGGTTATCATTCGGATTATTAACATATAGCGTCACGTCATCTGCATATAGTGATATAAGCAAACTGCGAGAACTGAATGCAATGCCCTTCACCGTGTGGTGTTGTCTAATACGGGCAGCGAGTGGTTCCATAGCGATGGCAAACAGGAGGGGGGATAACGGGCAGCCCTGTCTTGTCCCTCTGGAAACGGAAAATGGGTCTGAGACCATTCCATTCAGTCGTATCCTGGCTCTAGGCGCGGTGTACAACAACCGAATAAGGTTTATGAACAGTGGACTAAATCCCATTCGCGTTAGTATGGCAAAGAGAAACGGCCACTCCAGGGAGTCAAAGGCTTTGGTCGCGTCGAGAAATATCACTGCAGCTTGTGAGTCTGGGTGTAAGTAATGTAGTGCGGAGAAGACAGTTCTAAGATTGTGAGCGGTGGAGCGTCCGGGTATGAATCCCGATTGATCCGGAAGAGCTACATGGGTGAGTAGGGGTTGCAGGCGGTCTGCTATAATTTTAGCGTAGATTTTGACATCCACATTAATGAGGGACAGAGGGCGGTAGGAGTCAATGTGTTTATCATCTTTGTCAGGTTTGAGTAGTGTGACTATTAGGGCCTCCCTCATTGAGTCCGGTAATATTCCAAGTTCTTGCGCTTCAACAAACACAGCGTGCAGGCGTGGGGCCAGCTCCTCTGCATACGTTTTGTAAAAAGCTGCCGTCAGCCCATCCTGGCCGGGCGCTTTGTTTAGTGGCAATGCTTTGATAGTCTTTGCGATATCCTGTACCGTAATAGGCAGGTCCATGTATTGTCTATGGGAATTATTGAACCATACCAGCGCTACGGATTCTAAAAAGGCCTCCAGTGCCTCTTCAGACAAGGAATGTGTGGTCGTGTACAGTGTGTCATAGTAGGTGGTGAAGGCTTGTAGTATGTCTCTTTGATCTGTCAATGTCCGCCCCGTGCCGTCAATGATAGTGTGTACTTGTGCGGGTGTCGGGTGGACTTGATCATGCGAGCTAGCGTGTCGCTTGGTCTGTCTCTCTCGCCATACCTGCGCGCTTCAGCCTGTTTCCCAAGGAACTGCAGTTCTCTCTGCGCCTCTTCTTCAAAACTCAAGAGCTTGTCTTTAATCTGACCTGCCAATGTGGGTGTCGGAGATTCACAAAAAGCGCGCTCTAGCAGTTTCAGTTCCCCCTCCAGCTTAGCAATCGTATCTCTGATGGCTCGTAATACCCCTGCTCTGCGCGCAATACATTTTCCCCGGATGACCACCTTGAACGCATCCCAGAGGACCGCCTCAGTCTCGACCGAGCCTGCGTTCATAGCGAAGTATTCATCAATGTCCTGTCTGATTTCCTCCGTGAAGGCAGCATCCTGGAACGCGTCCTGCGGAAGCCGCCAGGAGAAGGCACCGCACCGGTTACCCGGGATGGACAATTCTAAGAGACAGGGGGAGTGATCAGATAAAGACCTGGCCAATATCTCTACCTGCGTGACCCAGGTGGCCACCCCGGCAAACACCAGCCAGAAGTCCAGCCTGGACCAGGCCGCATGATGAGCGGATATGCATGTGCCCACACGCGCGTCCGGGTTACGAGCTCTCCACACATCAACCAGAGAGCCCTCACTCACTATGTCCTTAAGCGCTTGGCGCGCCTGTGGGTGCATTGGCCTAGCCACCCCCTTTCTATCTAGCACGTCATCAGGTACTACATTGAAGTCTCCTCCCCAAATGACATTTGAGCAGCCAGTGACATCAATCTTGGCCCACACTTCCCTAAAAAACTCCGGATCATCAACATTCGGACCATAAATGGCAACCAGTACGACTTCAGAACCCATCAAAACACCATGCAGAATAACATATCTTCCAGCTTCATCCAGCATCACAGAATGTTCCCTCCAATCCACCCCGCACCGCAGAAGTATGGCCACTCCCCTGGCATAGTTAGAGTATATTGCTGAATGCAAGTGACCCCATCTGGAGTGTTTTAGCCTGGGGGAGTTGGTGGAGTTGAAGTGCGTCTCCTGTAGGAAGCATACATCTATTTTGTGCCGTAGCAGGTAGTTGTGCATAAGTCTAGATTTCCTTCGTTTCCTGTTGGAACTCACAGCATTCCGTGTGTCTGTTTTCCAGGCCATCAATGCGTGTTTCATGCGTGGCCACCTGCGCTCGCACAGTGTCTAGTTGGGCCGCCATGCCATCCAACTTCGCATCGATACTCTTAGGCTGGTCCTCACCTCCATAAGTAACGCCGCCACGTCTATGTCCTGAGCTGCGTCCATCGCGGACCCTCCTGCAGCTCCCGCGTCTTGTTCGGCCTGTTTCGTGTTCTTCTTCTGCTCAAACGTGAGCCTCGGCTGACGTGGATCTCCCTTCCCCATGTCTGGCGTGTGCTCAGCCGCCGGGCTCGCGTATTCGCCAAGTGGTAAATCCTCAGTCTTCTTTCGTGGTTTTGAGCACGTGGGCAGGCAGGCGTAGCTGTAAAGTTAGATATTGCCCTGTCCGGTCGCCAGGCCATGAGCCACTGCTGGCCCCTCCCGCGACCCGCGCCCACCTCGCGGAACTCTGGGCACGGCCCGCCAAGAGAGAGTGTCAGAGAGCGCTGAGCAGCGCGGCGTCCCGGCTAATGGGTTGCAGATAGTATCAGCGTGTGGCAGTACCTCCTCTATGCCGCTTTGATCGGCCCACTTTCTCGCATTGGGATCACTGCGGCGTCGGTATGCCGTCGCACCCGGCACCTCACTCTGAGCTGAGTGTTCAAGCCTCGTGTTGGTTATGGCCACCGTAGCGCCGCCAGCGCCGCCCCGACCCCAGTAGGCAATAGTGGCAATGTGGGTGTTGAGCGCTGAGTTCACTGTCCGGTGCTCGCTTCGCCCATTCCAGCCTCGCCAACTCCGGCAATGGCTGCGCACTCGTAGGCTTAAAATGGCGGCCGCCTCGCTTCGTTTTAAGTCCTGTGCTCCGGAGGCGCTGCCAATGCGCTCTGTTTCAGGGTCGCGCCCGCCCCGGCTCCCGCCGCAGCCTTGCCTTACCCTTAGCGAGCGGGTCGCTCAGCCGATATCTTTCCCGACAGGGACGTCTGCAGCTGGGCAGGCCCACGGCGCTCCATCCACGATTCGACCGCCGCACAGGTCCCCAAGGGCGGCGGGTCTCGCAGCACGCCCCTCTCGGCAGGATCTTCGGGACCTCCAATCGAGCAGGGCGGGCGCTCAAAATTGCCGAAACCTGGGTCGGGTCCGCCCTGGCCCCTGCCGCCCCTCCACGCAGTGTCTAGTAGTGCTTATTTTCGTGAAATAGCAGGATTATTGAAGGATAAGTGATGTAGCCGGCGGAGCTCGCTGTTCAGGCGGCCATCTCGCTGCTCGTCCGGCCACGCCCCCCACTCCGCCGCCATCTTGGCCACACCCCCTGAGCTGGGTTTAAACCATCGTGAGACAGGCTAGTTTTACCCTAATAATGATGTGTTGTTGCAATAGTAATCCTGCTCAGTACGAGAAGAACCTCAGGTTCAGACATTTGGTGTATGCGCTTGGCTGAGGAGCCATTGGGGCGAAGCTACCATCTGTGGGATTATGACGGAAAGTCTCTAAGTCAGAATCCCCCCTAAACCGTAACGATACCGCAGTGCCATGGAGCCTCGGTTGGCCTGGGATAGCCGGCCTCTCTCGGGGGGCCGGTGCGTAGAGCTGCTCGCTTGGGGACCGGAGTGCGGACGGAAAGGGGCCGCCTCCATCGCCCTTAGTGCACCGCATTCGTAGGTTACCTGATTCTGGGTCAGGGTTTCGTAAGTAGCAGAGCAGCTACCTCGCTGCGATCTATTGAAAGTCATCCTCTGAGCCAAGCTTTTGTCTCTCCGTGCGTGGGTGCCCGCGGATGCCTCCCTCCACCACACCCAGGGGTGGTTCCCTCTGCTGCCTGGCCGGCGGGATGGATGCGGAGGGGGTAACGTGGGTCCGTGGGAGGCTGCCTCCACAATGTGCCTTTCGGCACAGGGGTCTCCCCCTCCTATCCCTGCCCCACCAGGGTACGGGGATGGGGGCCACCATCCTTCGTGGGTCAGCAGGGTGACCAGATGGCCTCCCCTTCCCGCTGCTCCTGGGCAAGTCGGGCAGGGAGGTGAGCAGCAACCACCCGGGGGAAGAAGCCTCCAGAGCGGCTGCCTCGGTGCGCCCAGCCACCCACACTGGACTGCAAGGGCAACTGGGTACAACACCCTCCCAGGCCATCTGGGCGCTGGGTTGTCCCGGGCCATCTAGTCGCCTGGCTGGGTGACCAGATGGCCCTGCGGGCTGGGTGACCAGATGGCCCTGCGGGCTGGCGGCCGGGCTAACTCCAATTTTTGTCCTTCCCCAAAGTTCTATAAGCCCCCATAGTCGAGTAAAATGAGCTCCCCGGGCAGGCTGTCGGGGAGTGGACGTGGCCTGGGCTTAACCCTCCTTGTGTCTGGCCAAGGGTCTGGGCGCTGGTGACAGGGGTCCACCGGGGCCCGGGGAGGCTCTCCCCGGCCTGGCTAGGGTTTGGAAGCTAGGACCGGGGCTTGAGCTCTGTCCGGCGGACCCCGGGGTGTGTGAGCCCCCCGTCCTGCAAGCCATCAGAGGGTCTGGGCGCTGGGGATGGGGCTCCACTGGGGCCCGGGAAGGCTCTCTCCAGCCTGGCTAGGTTTCGGAAGCTGGGACCGGCCCGGGGCTTGAGCTCCGTCCGGCGGGCCCTGGGTGCTTGAGCCCCTGTCTTGCAAGCCATCAGAGGGTCTGGGCGCTGGGGACGGGGCTCCACCGGGTTCTGGGGAGGCTCTCCCCGGCCTGGCTAGGGCTCGGAAACTGGGACCGAGCCTGGGGCTGGAGCTCCGTCCGGCAGGCCCCGGGGTGCGTGAGCCCCCCGTCTTGCAAGCCATCAGAGGGTCCGGGCGCTGGGGATGGGGCTCCACCGGGGCCCGGGGAGGCTCTCCCCGGCTTGGCTAGGGTTCGGAAGCTGGGACCGGCCCGGGGCTTCAGCTCCGTCCAGCGGGCCCCGGGGTGCGTGAGCCCCCCATCCTGCAAGCCATCAGAGGGTTCGGGCGCTGGGGACGGGGCTCCACCGGGGCCCGGGGAGGCTCCCCCTGGCCTGGCTAGGGCTCGGAAGCTGGGACCGAGCCCAGGGCTTGAGCTCGGTCCAGCGGGCCCCGGGGTGCGTGAGCCCTCCGTCCTGCAAGCCATCAGAGGGTGCCGGCGCTGGGGATGGGGCTCCACCGGGGCCCAGGGAGGCTCTTCCCGGCCTGGCTAGGGTTCGGAAGCTGGGACCGGCCCGGCCCGGTCCTCACACTGGCCACGCACTCCTCCAGGTACTTTCTGAATGTACTTGTTGCCATGCACTGTATAAGAGCTCATGGTATTCTGTGTGGTTCCCCCCTGCCCACCACCTTCTCTCTGTTGTTGCTTATCCCTCCCCATCCCCTGCACTTCTCTTATGTTGCTTCCCTCCCACTCCCTCCTACCGTTGTCTGTTGTTGCTGTCTCCCTCGTCCCACGCACCTCCCTGGCATTGCTTTACTCCCTCTGCCTGCACTGCTCCTGCTGTCTGTTTTTTCTGTTCCCTTCCTCATCCTCCGCACCTCCATCATGTTGCTTGCCCCCTGTGCTTTTAAGACATATTGCACAGCAGCGCGGGCTGCTGTGCAACATGACCTAAAGCTGCACTGCAATATCTTAGAGAAAAAAATTGTTATGACGCTGTCAACTGTAGCCGCATCATAGCACTTTGTCTCTTTACTTTAAACTATGTTGCACAGCACCCCGTGCTGCTGTGCAACATAAAAAACATTGGCAAAGCCAATAGATCGTGCATAGACAAAACCTATTGGCTTTGCTAAAGCTTGTTGTACTAATATGTTGTTGTTTTGACTTGTCCCCTCGGTGGTTTTCAAAAAGGATTTAGGGACCATTCACAAAGTGTCTTTAAGTGGGACCTTTGAAGAAAAAGGATAGATTTTGGTTGGTAGCTCTTCCACTCAGTTAAGGTGGTACCTCAGAATTTGTTAGTCAGAAGTACTGGTGTATTCCTGGAGTGCTAACATCCTGCATGTTTTATGACTTCTGGATGTTCTATCTGTCGTCGACATTGTTGTAGCAGGTCAAGTTGAACAGCTTGATGAGGTATCTTAATGGAATGAGGGGTGCATTGAAGAGAAGACGGCAGAGGATTAAGCCTAGAAGAAAAGCAGAGTATGTGCTGATAGAAGCTGATGAGAAAGAGGGAAGTGAAATGCTGCTGGTTCTGTCTGCGAGGAAATAGGAGATCCAAATCTGGGATGCCTAGTTCCTCTAGCCTTGATGATGGGTGTCAAGGGAGGCAGACAGGTCTAGCAGTAGTGGGGCAGACACATTTTCTGTCCACAGTTTCTGGTCATCTCAGATGAGGATGAACATGGATTAGATGTCTCCACTGTGGTGGAAGCCAGTTTAACCCCTTCGAGGCTGATGACGAGCTCAGCTCGTCATGAGCGTAACCTGCCGTGCGCTCATGACGAGCTGAGCTCGTCATGTAACGCTGTATTTTTAAAATTACCGCGCACAGCGGGAAACGCCGCCGCAGCGATGCGGTTAATGATCAGTGGCTAGTTTGTTTCCTTTTGTGAAGTCAGAGATTGGCGAAAATGCTGCTCTTTCAATCAGTTTTGCTAGGAATGGCTCATTCGGCATCTGTCTGTAACTGAATCGGTTTATTAGGTTGAAGTTCTTCTTGATGGGTAGCCAGAGGTCTTAAGGGGCGAGGGTAAGATGTCTGATTTTAGAGAGCTGCAGAGGATGGTTCTTGCTGAGATATAGGTGGTGGTGAGTAGACAGTTTTTAATGACTTCTACTGGCAGGCCTCAGGTGGGAGCCCACTGTCCCACCTGCCTAGACCAGTTTCTTGAAATGATTGTGGCCAGAGACTATCTGCTATGTCTTTTATTAGTCCTGGACTCAGTAGGGTGATTGTTGGGTGTCTCGCTCCTTTCATTTGTGAAGGCTTTGCAGATGGCTTGAGATGGCTGGCTCTTTGTGATGCTGCTCTCAATGGTACGGTTTTTGTGAGGATATACTGTAATTCCATGGCTTTTAACATTGGAGATCCTCTTGGGAATAGTCTTTCTGTATTCTTGATGTTTGATTTATAGACCTTCTTGATAATTGAAGGCAGGGTTTGTCACTTTGGGTATTTTTATTTCTTCCACTTGTGTTGTAATGCAGTGATTTTCTCTTAATTTGGTTCTTTATCTTTTCATTTACTGCCAGTGGCATAGCATAGGCCCCTGCAGCCCCCCAAGCTCCAGGGGGCCGCCTCAGTACAGTACCCTGGTCGGAGAGCTCCTGATTGATTACGTAGGGGGGGGGCTCCACCTACATTGCAGGGAGGCCCATTTAGTTTCATTATGCCACTGTTCACTGCTTGCCCTCCTTCTCTCCTGCTAGGACACTTGGACATCTTTAGGGCTTTAAGTTTGTCTATTCCTCCTGAGGCTGTTTCACTTTTTACTTGGTTGGGGGTGGATGTGGTGATGTGATCGCTCTCTGTATTTAGTGAGACTTTTGGTCACTGTTAATGTGATAGTAGTTCTCCCTGGAAGGCTCAATGAGGAGGGCGTGTGATGGTGGTCACTTCAGATAAAGGAGATTGTTTCTGTTATTTTGATTAAATCTAGCAGAGCAAAAACTGTGACCAGGCGAGTGTGTTAATCCTGAGAGAAATTATTGCAGAAAAAGTGCAGCGAGACGTACTATTTACAAGATGCATGTTGGAATGGGAGACTTTTCTGGGGTTTTTTTTAACCCAAAAGAAAATACTTTTTTAGGGAAAATAGCATGAAACTCTATGTTTTACCTACCTGATATGTGCGTAATGTACCCGCTGTCTATGTTTTGCTCAGTCCAGTAGGTTTCATTCACTAATGTGCATAGAATCACATACAGAAATGCACATGCATTATACTAATACTTATTTTAGCTATGAGTCAATGGGGAATGTACACGAAAATTGTAAAGTATGCACATGCATAAACCTACTTCACTGTACCCATTTACGCCTCTATATTCATACATTTGGAAAATGAACCCATGTAAAGTCCAATATATATTATGTGTTAGGAATTGTGGACATTATGTCATATATGCAACAGAATGAATATGTCATGACATCACCACCAATAGCAGATGACTGGGCCAATTTCTTACTATGGGCTCTTGTAGTGAAGAGAACAACTATTCATGTTAAAAACAAACTTGAACTTCTATGGAAACTAAAATAAAAATTGTAATCAATAAGCGATAACATTTGAATGTGAATATTTGGCTAAACTGGGTGTGTAAATATTTTATTTTCCCCACACAAAGGGCAGTTCCTATTCTCAATAAGCCGTCACCCAGGGGACCAGTGCAAAAAAGAGTGACGGTCGTTGAATTTTATCCGATTTTATATAGCACACAAGCACCCGGTTGTCATCTGCATTTGTTGTCGAAAGACCTGTGCGTTGAAAAATCAGCATGTGGTGTGCCATGCAGGATTGAATTGAAATGTCAACCCGTCAGCTGCAAAGCCGCTTTTGATTGCAGAGGGGGTCCAGTGAGCATCCCCGCGAGTCCCAGATCGTTCCCTACACCGCGCAGGTGTATCGACTGCTTCATTATGCTCCAATATTGCATATGAACACTTGGGGATATGGGCGTTAAGAAGGCCTCAAAATGGCGGCGGCCGCTGACTGCACTGTGGCCGCCCAAGCAATCCCTTCTCATTCTAGCTAAGCCACAATTAGATCAGGTGATTTATGTATATTTTTGCCTTAAACACACAATCGAACAGGTCACTGGCCTGTTTTGCTACTTAATCCTGTAAAAAAATTATATATTGTAAACCGTGCATTTCCGGTTCGTACCAAGCTACTATTTATCAATTGCGGTGAAAGGGTGGAAAGACCTGCTCATTGTGAGGTAGCCGCTATGAAAGGAGGATTAATAGACCCCGAAAGTGGCAGATTAAGGTATTAAAAGTGACCTTTTGTTCGGGTATGTCGGATTGCTGGTGTTTTGAAGGATAACCTAATTCCCAGTGTAAAAAGTGCTCTAGATGTGCAGAGAAAATAATGGTTTTGGAAGAATAAACAATACCTCAAGGCACATTCAGTTAAAGTGGAGTATACTATAAAAGCCAATATTTTGCTTTGCGTTTTTAGTAGAGCGAAATATGTGTTTCTGTACCTGAAATCGCTAGAGCATGCATCACAATTGCTTTTTTTTGTATGTAACCCTGCATTTCTGCTACTTCGAACACCTGTGAGCTGTAACAAATTTCAACGTGACAGTTAAACCAAAGTACCTACCCAGAAATGTAAATAACCTATTTGGCGAAATTTAAATCTGTGTAGAAGAGTTTATGCATTTCGAGGCTGCTTTTGCTTGACCACTCACAGACATCCTCTTGGATCCATCGTGCCACGGCTGACTGCAAAAAATGTAACAAGCATTTGCAATGCAATAGGTCTCGCATTAGAAAGGTTTGAGCTATTGGTATTGTAATTGACACATTTTTTATTTATGTTTTTTTTTTTATTTTAAATAGCGAAATTAATAGTTTTGTCATTTACAATACCAATAGTTATAACTTTTGCAAATGTGATACCTATAGCATTTGTAATGCAATATGTGTTGTATTTACGTGACTTACATGTATTAGTATTACAAATAACAATGTCTTTTACTTTTTTTAAATAATTAATACGTAAATAAAAGTTATTGCAATTTATAATGGCAATAGCTTAAACATTTGTAAATAACTTTTGTGAAGATTATATTCAGTGTATTTTATTGTGACGAAAATTCAAGAACAGAAGTGAAATATTAACATCTTTTTGTTACATTTGTAATAAAGCTTGAAACATTGAGAGAACATATTTGAACCAGTTTTTGTTGAATGGTTGCACAGATTGATGCTTTGGTGGCGCTGAGTGATGTTGTGATGGCGAACGAGTGATGCTGTGGCGTTCAGTGATGCTGTGGTAGCGCATAGTGATGTTGGAGTGCCCCTGAGTGATGCTGTGGTGTGCTGAGTGATGCTGTATGCTATGCTATGTTTTGTTTTGCTATCTTATGTTTTGTTTTGTTATGCTATGCTATGTTTTGTTATCCTGTTTTGATTTGTTATGCTATGCTATGCTGTGTTTTGTTATGCTATGTTTTGTTTTGCTATCCTATGCTTTGTTTTGTTATGCTATGCTATGTTTTGCTATCCTATGCTTTTTTTGTTATGCTGTGCTGTGTTTTGTTATGCTATGCTATGTTTTATTATGCTATGCTGGTGAGGGTGAGTGTGGGGGGGAGAGGGTGTGTGAGGGCGAGGGTGTGTGAGGGTGAGGATGTTTGAGGGTGAGGGTGTTGTGAGGGTTAGGGGGTGTGAGGGTGAGGGAGTGTGAGGGTGAGGGTGGGTGAGGGGGTGTGAGGGAGTGGGTGTGGCTGTGGGGCGTTGGGGGGTGTGATGGTGAGGGGGTTGTGAGGGTGAGGGGGTTGTGAGGGTGAGGGGGTTGTGAGGGTGAGGGTGTTGTGAGGGTTAGGGGGTGTGAGGGTGAGGGAGTGTGAGGGTGAGGGGGTGTGAGGGTGGGTGAGGGGGTGTGAGGGAGTGGGTGTGGCTGTGGGGCGTTGGGGGGTGTGATGGTGAGGGGGTGTGATGGTGAGGGGGTGTGATGGTGAGGCGGTGTGAGGGTGAGGGGGTGTGAGGGTGAGGGTAAGGGTGTGAGGGTGGGTGAGAGAGGGTGTGTGAACGTGAGGGAGGGTGTGTGAACGTGGGTGAGGGTGAGGGGGGTGAGGGTGTGTGAGGGTGAGGGGGGTGGGGGTGAGTGAGGGTGTGTGAGGGAGGGTGAGGGTGACAGGGTGACAGGGTTGAGGGCAACAGGGGTGAGGGTGTGAGGGTGAGGGGATGTGAGGGTGAGGGTGGGTGCGGGGGTGTGAGGGTGAGGAGGATTGAGGGTTAGTAGGTGTGAGGGTGAGGGGGTGTGAAGGTGAGAGGGTGAGAGTGGGTGAGGGTGTGTGAGGGTGAGGGGGTGTGTGAGGGTGAGGGGTGTGTGAGGGTGAGGGGTGTGTGAGGGGGTGTGAGGGCAAGGGTGTGTGTGAGGGTGAGGGTGTGTGTGGGTGAGGGTGTGTGTGGGTAAGAGTGTGGGTGAGGGGGTGTGTGAGGGGGTGGGTGAGGGGGAGGGTGAGGAGGTGTGAGGGGGTGGGGTTGTGAGGGTGAGGAGGGTGAGGTTGAGGGCGTGTAAGGTTGAGGGTGTGTGAGGGTGAGGGTGTGAGGGGGTGAGAGGGGGGGTGAGAGGGGGTGTGAGGGTGTGTGTGAGGGTGTCTTTCATAAGACATAGAAACAAAGAGGTGTGCGTTGAAGCAAGGGAGCCTTCAGTATACACAGCCTTGTATTTGTAAGTCGAAAAGTATATACCATGGCTCAGAGGCACTAATGAGAAGCTTGTGGGAGAGAAGGGAAGTAGAATAAGGAGGAAACAAGGGGAAATAAGGAGTGATGGAGGGAAGGAATAAGGGCTATGACTGGCTGGAGAAAGAGTAAGGTACATGGGAAAAAGCGCCAGGGAAGGAGGAATGAGGGTCTTTTGCAGGTTGGGTAGCGAAAACCACGGAGGGGAAGAGACGACGGCAATAGGGAGGGAATAGAGGGGGCAGGGGGCATAAGAAAAACAAGGCACAAAACGGATAATGAAATACTCCAGTCAATCAACACAAGAGAAGTTTGACAATATCGCACATAAATGGATGAAGGCTACAGAGCAAAAGAAACCCAACAGGTTAAGGCCGATCGCCTAAAGCAAGTATAGAACACGTTTGATATGAATCGCACATGTCCCACCAAAAAGCAGTTCATTCCCTAACCAGTGACAACATACATATGGCTCAAATGGATTAAACTGCGTTTCCAAAACCAAGCAAAAAAATTCTGCACGTTTCAGGTTAAGTTGCAACCGACTTTTTGGGACATTAGATGACCCACAATACAGAATGCAGAAATCGTCCAGTCATTTTATTTTTTAATTTCAGTTCCCTAAGTGTAAACGTTGGCTGTCGTATTTCCCCCTCTTTGGGGAATCTAACACTGAAAATGGGAAAAGGCACACAAGGGTACTTTGCTACTTTTGGTGGATGTCTTGGATAGAGTGCTCCACAAACAGTAAATATCATCTTTCCATTTGAAATTATTTTTGTATTTTGTATTATGGGGCGCTCGACAACAAAACACAAGCATTTGCAAAGCAATAGGTCTCGCGATTCCGAGATTTAGAGCTATTGGCATTGTAAATGACAAGGCCTTTTATTTACGTTTTAAAAACAAATAAAATAAATCGTCATTTACAATGTCAATAGCTCAAACTTGCGTAAATGCGAGACCTATTGCATTGCAAATGCTTGCTCTTTTGGCAAGCCTACTTTATTTTTATTTTCATGAAATTCATTCTCACACAACGGCAGTAAAAGTTAAATACAAGCGTAAAGAATAGGCAGAGTGGGGGTCCAGGGGGTGCTGGAACCAGAAAAAAAACTAAGCCTGGGTAACCAGTTTACAAAGTTATGCAAATGGTCTTTAAAGACCTGTGAACCACTTGGGGCGTAGGGGGGTGGGGGGAATTAAAGCCCTTCAGCCCTATGGGCGTTATGCACAAATATATATGGCCACAATGGTCCTTATTGACAATCTATGGTTAAGAAAAAAGCATAACAGCATTCAATTACTGGAATTAGGGTGTCGTAAGAAAAGCATACTCTAGAAACCAGATATGGTTTGCACAAGATGGCGTATTTATAAAAAGGGATATATCAAAAGTGCTCAGTGTCCCAAGTGAAAAATAGAGACCGCATACAAGTAGTGGCCAAGTGCAATACGATTTCCTAATACATGAAAACGAGAACAGTATCTATACAGCGACCTCTATTATTTCTAAAGCGGTCTGTAAAGGTTTGTTTGTAATGTAAACCAAGTGAGCAACTTCAAAACACTGAAGGGAAACAGAAGAGGGAAAGACGCAACACAAAAGGGAAAGTGGATGGAGGGCAAAAGGAAACTTTTTTTGCATTGGTTTAGTCTGTCAGTAGTATAGCCTGGTATATCTCTGTCCGTTTACTAGGGTGCCTCATTTCACGATTCTGAGGTTTTCAACACAATATTTTTGGGGTTTTGCTCAGTCTCTTGTGAGGTGGCAATGCCAGTCAGCGATCTGGGGATGTACGATACTGGTGTATCCAAGTTCTTCATTGAGGTATCAAATTCATTAATGCATTACAATACAGCCTGTAAGAAATATTGGCAAACCTAATAGGTCTCTCCAATTATATGTAGATGCAAATACATTGGCTTTGCTAATACTTGTTCGCATTAAGTATGGACAAAGCAGCATATGGCTGCACCTACACACCAATTTTTGCTGAACATGAACAAACTAATGAGAGACTTTATTATTAATACTGCAAATATCATTGCTCGTACCATGCTGGACACTGGCAATAAAAATGCAATCACCACCCACATGATGCCTGTAGCTGCAGAATGGAAATATAATTTAGGACACAAACTGTTTGTAACATGCCACGGACTGGACATGTATATGCACTATAAACTTAGAACTTCCTTATCACCCAGGAGGTATTCAAAAGCTGACAAACCATGAGCAAATGGAGGCCAAGAAAACAGAATTGGGTACAATATCAAGCGAGGGAAATATGGAGCCTAGAAACCGAAAAGCTTGATATTGAAAAAGGAAGCATCGAGCTAGGAAGAAGTAACATATAGAGGAATAGAGCAAGGAAACTGAACAAATATTCTAGAGGGAACCAAAGGAGGGCTTATGGAAGCAAGAAACAGAGCAAACAGGTAGTAATTAGGAAGAAGGCCAACAAAGAGCATTGTGCAGACAAGAAACACAATAGGGAACCAGGAAGAAACAGCAGAAGGCAGAGGGACACAACCAAGAAACCAGAGAACAAGGCGTGATAGCAACAAAGATAGGAAGAAGGCCAACAAAGGAAAAATACTGACAAGAAACAGAAAGAGATCCAAGGAAGAAGCAATAGAACGAGGACACGGAGTCAAGAAATGGATAATGGGGAGAAAACGCAACATAAGGAAAGAGTCCGGCAAACGGAAGAGCACATGCAATAAACAGAACGGGGAATCAGCAAATGCGAACGAGGACACGGAGTCAAGAAATGGATAATGGGGAGAAAACGCAACATAAGGAAAGAGTCCGGCAAACGGAAGAGCACATGCAATAAACAGAACGGGGAATCAGCAAATGCGAACGAGGACACGGAGTCAAGAAATGGATAATGGGGAGAAAACGCAACATAAGGAAAGAGTCCGGCAAACGGAAGAGCACATGCAATAAACAGAACGGGGAATCAGCAAATGCAACAGAAGGTCAAGAGATGGAGCTAAGAAATGGAGAACTGGAAGTAATGACAACAAAGAAGTAAGCAGGCCAATGGGATGAGTACAGGCAAGGAATAGAAAGGGGAATCCAACAAGCTAGCAACAAAGCAAAAAATCCCGCCGCCCCCCGTCCCTCACTTACCTACCTCCGGCCGCTGGAACACGCTGTGACGCACACCAGCAAGTCGGCCTGGAGCGCGCCTCGGCAGAGAAGCGGGAGGACAGGAGCGTGACGCGCGTGAACGTGCACGTTGACGTTCCCGCGCGTTCACGGACCTGAGTCGGCTCGTTCCCAGCTCTGTGTCGGGCTCGTTCACAGCTGCTACTCCCTTGACAGGGAGGAAGGTGACTATAGAACTCGCTGGCGGGAGCGCTTCGCACTCCAACGCCAGGCGAGCCCTAAAAATGGATCTGTGTTGGGCTTATGGACATGTGCTGGGCATTTTGAGGCACATGTTCTGGGAATTGAATTTGGGTCGTTTATGCTCCATTCTTGCTTGTAGATACTAACCTGTCTTGATTTAAGGGATTTATTTGCTATCACTTCTTCCCCCCAAAAGATACATTGCAAAAAGAACATTTTCCACATTTGGAAATTTTGCTCCAAAGTCCAAACGCGAGGGAATTGGATACTGTTTTTAATAGCACTTACTAAGTACGAAAATGTTGCCCTATGTGCTTCCAAAATGGATACCTAGAAAATGGCTAACAATCAATACATTTTATGCAATATGTGTTTTTTCCTAGATCTTACCCTTGGATACCTTTTCCCTATCTATGCTTTTTTAGACAAAGCAAGAGTAGAAAAAAGTATAAGGAAAATATTGAAGGTATTGCAAATGAAATTTGAGGGATTTGTTGTACATTCTTGTGTTTTACAGACTAAGGGCCCGATGTAGGTAAATCTCATTTACCGACTCTAGAATACCGAATTTTACCGATTCGGTATTCTAGATTCGGTAAACGAGATGTAGGAAATAATTCGGTAATTTTTACCGAATCGGTATGATTCGGTAATTACCGAATCGGTATTTACCGATTCGGTAATTGCCATTGATTCCAATGGGCCTTGATGCCCATAGGAATCAATGTCAATTACCGAATCGGTAAATACCGATTTGGTAAAATTACCGAATTGACAAGGGGGACAGGGTGTCACTTTGACACCCTGTTGCACCCCTGATTCTGGCTTGTGTGCCCTTGTGTGCCCTTAGGGCATGTATGTGTGCCACATGGCACAGGTGTACGTGCATGTACACAGGAATTCGTTATTTACCATGAAAAAGTATTTCATGGTAAACAACGAATTATTAAGGGCCTGTGGCACTGTGTTCGGTGCCACCTACATCTAGATTTACCGATTCGGTAAATTTACCGATTCGGTATTAACCGAATCTGTAAATTTTGGGCCCCCTACATGTCGAAAACCAAACACCAGTCGTTAACGGCCGAAATCGGCCGTTACCGACCGGTATTTGGTGACCTACATCGGACCCTAAGTTGCTATATTGTATTTTCCCTTTAATGTTTTAAACAATTTACCCAAAAAATCGGCAAAGGTTACCTTAACATGAATGGAAGCAAATGTATTCTCGACTAATGTTAGCATTAAAAAAGACAACATTGTTAGAGTCCGTCAGGTTCAAAGGTCATGTGTTCATTATATTAACATTATATTAACAAGGTAAAACGATGATCATCCAAGATTGGTTGCAGAGAATCTCAAGTGATAGTTTATCCATATGTGATATACATAAAAGAGGGAGTGTATGTCCCCGGTTCTTACTAAGTAACAGTGGAGGGAGAGGGACAGTAAGAGAATTAACTCTCCTGTTCTAGAAACAACCAAATTCAAAAACTCAGATACAATCTGCTTTCCTCTCTTCCCACTAGGGGTACTAATATTGCTTTGGCGACTCTTCCAAACATTCTTGTGGTGCACTTAGTGCACATTAACTCTTCAGTTGTTTGTCCTCAAATATTAGACAAGTATCCCAGGCAGTCCAAACAAATACCTTTAAACTTCAATCCCCTCATGCTTACCTACATTAAAATAATGTGAATTCAAATGCACGCTGCGCTTGCCAACAGAAAGTAGGTTTTAAAAGGTTTCTTAAATCGTTTTACTTATGTTTATAGTCCAAAAACCAGATTTGTTAATATATAAAATACCATACGCAGGGGTAAAGGGTGAAAAAGTCATAGTGTTGTGCATAATGATTAAACGGAAACGTAAAAGCTGGGAAATGACATAGGATTTTTTTTACAGAACTAACAGACATCAACACTGTGCACCCTAGAGGTAAGAGGTTTTGGTAGTAAATAGGACTTTTGCTCGCAATATAGGGCCAGATGTAGGAACCCTAATACCGGTCGGTAACGGCCGAAATTACTGAATTTCGTCCGTTACCGACCGGTATTAGGCATTTGGGATGTAGGTGGCTACATTTCAGATTCAGTAATTTACCGAATCGGTATTTAAGAATTCGGTAAATTACCGAATTCTTAAATACCGATTCGGTAAATTACCGAATCTGAAATGTAGGAAGCACTCAAGTGAGTGCTTTTCACCTGTAAGAATTCGTTATTTACCACCAACTACAAGTTGGTGGTAAAATACGAAAACCCTAAAAAAAGCAATTTTTTTGTATTTAATAACAGTGCCATGTGGCAGACATACATGCCCTTAGGGCATGTATGTGTGCCACATGTGCACCCATGCACAATTCAGGGGTGCAACAGGGTGTCAAAGTGACACCCTGCCACCCTTGAATGTTTCCCCCTTTTACCGAATCGGTAAATACCGATTCGGTAAATACCGAATCGCACCAGTTCGATAATACTTACAGAGTAATTACCTACATACCTATAGATTCATCAAGCATCCATTTTGCGATTCCTTATTAGCGAAAAATAAGGATTCGCTAATAAGGACTAGCAAAAGGCTATGCATGAAGAACTCGCTACAAAAATAGCGATTTCTTAAAATTCGTTAATTGCGACCCGCAAATTGCGAGTTGCAATTAAGGAATACCTCCCCATTCATTCCTATGGGCTTTGAGGCCCGTAGGAATGAATTGGAAGACTTTCTCAATTTGCGATTCTCAATTAGAGAATCGCAAATTGAGATTGCAATTTCAAGGGTGCCAGGGTGTCAAAAGGACACCCTGTTGCACCCCTAAACTCTGCATACGGGTACATCTTAAACAATATACATAAAAAGGGGTGGAGAGGAAAAATCACATATAACAGGGGAGATAAGCAGTGACACAATCGTATGTTTGAAAAATCTGTCCTCACTCACACACAAATGTGTGTGACATGCTTCATCATCGGGTCTGCTACGATGCACTGGCGTAGCCACGCACAGAGCGGAGCATAGGGAGGGGGAACATAAAACACAAAGACAGGACACAAAATGAACGTGACAACAGTGTTCACAACGAAAATGTGTCCATCCAAGACTGGGTACAGTGATAGAACAGAAAGTGCAGTCAAAGTAGTGAACTTAAAACTGGCTCATGGATACCTAATATACCTTTATTTGTAGGTTCCAAGGTCAGGATTAAAAAGGAAAAAAGGATGGCGATGTTAAGGAAGGAGATTAGGAACCTATAACACCCCTCCTAAACTGCTGGAGTCCACATGTTTCGACCTGGGTGCGCGTCCAATCCGTAGGTCACATTGGTCTTCATCAGGACATCGATATGTCCGAGTCTCATGAGATGTCCCCCTTACCTTATTCAGTTGCTAAGGAGGCAATCTTAGATCTTTTGGAGGGGCACGAGAGGTGACGGAGCTTTCCATGGGAACAGTAGTGTTCCTTGGAACTCCACCCCCCTGACGTCATGTCGAGTTTAATCTACTAATAAACTCATATATGTTTTCCGTGTGGGCGGAACTTCCTCCACATTATCAAGATCGACTTGATCTACGATTGCAAACAGACAGAAACAGACACTAGATAATGCTGGGTTAAAGTAGTTGAAAGCAGATGCCCGTGTTACGGGGCGGCCGTGCTGCTCAAAAAAACACAAGCGGTTTCAGCTGAAGCAGCGCATGTCCGGCCTGCAATAAGCGGAACTCAATAAAGTAAATGGTGCTTACAGACTAAATAACAGGTCCCGTGAAACAACCGAAGTAAAAGGGCCAGTCGCCATGAAAGGGTACAAATAAAGACAAGGAGGGACTAACAAGCCTATTAACGAATCCGAAGGCAGCATTTACGAAAGACAATGTTACAAGCCAATTAAAAATATGGGAGGAGAGTGGGCGCAGCTTCTCTCCCATACTCTTCTACAGCAGTCTCACAGAGCGAGCAGTGTATGCGACCTGCCGCTAGGCTCAATGTAAAAAAAAGAATGATTAAACACAGTGTGTTGACTCGCTGGAGCCATTTCAGAGTGAGACTGCTGCATGACCTGCATGGAGACAGCTCCTTGCACCCCACTCTGAACCCTGACACCCTGGACATGGGCCCAGCTTGCCCATGCGCGAAGGCCAGCCTTGCATGTGATTGTTTTTGTGTCATGTGGTGGTTCTTGTGGTATGCGTCAGTTTGTATGATAGGTGGGGTGGCAGGTTAGTGGCAGACAGCATTAGTGGGAAGTGGTGATCCTCGGAGGTGGTGGTTTTTGTAGCATATAGTTGTTGAGGGATGCACCATTTTGTATGGCACATGGTAGTTTTTTTGTGGAGGACAGATTTTGTGCTAAGTTCAGATATTGTGGCAGGCGGCAATTTTTGAGGCAGACCATAGTGCTTGTGGCACATAGCTTTTTTTGGGATGTATGACATGACAACGAAGGCTTTTACCCCGCGCTGCCATTACGACGCTGCTTTTACAACGCACGTCGTTACAACGACTTGTGCTGTAGGCGCTGGATAGTGGAATAGTTTAATTTTCTATTCCAACTCCTGCCCACGTTATAGTAGGGAAGGTGTTGGAATAGAAAATGAAACTATCTCTTTTCCAACAGCGCCCTCCAGCGCAAGTCGTTGTAACGACTTGCGTTGTAAAAGCAGCGTCGTAATGGCAGCGCGGGGTAATGCCCGCGTTGTCATGGCTGTTCACCCTTTTTTTGGTGGCTACTGTATCATTCGATGGTCTCTGATACAGGTAGAAGGAAAGTTGGCAGATGGTGATTATTTTTGTGTCAAGTAGCATTTCTTGTAGCAGGGTTTGGTTGATGTAGGTGGTTCTTGAAGCAGGTGGTGGTTATTGTGGCACTCAGTTGGTTTTGTTACATGTTGGAGGTCTTGTGCCAGTTCTTGTGGTATGTGAATGTTCTCATAGAAGGTGTAGGATCCTGTGGCAGGGGTAGATCTTGTAGCAGGTAGCAGTTATTGTGGTGGATGGTGGTATTTCTTGGCAGTGGCAGTTCCGGAACAGCTACAATGATTGCTCGGTGACAATGTCAGTTTAAGTGTCTACTATTGATGCAGAATTGCTTGGCACCTGACACTTTTTCGTCTCCTGACCCCGAGGTGTATATAGCAAGGTGCAAATACCCACCACAGTCTACTATTCCTGTGTTCGGATGGCCACTCGCTGTGCCATTGGTGAACTGAGGCAAGCCAGAGGTTTCCTGCTACAAAACACAACAAAGGCCAATAAAAGGTGATGTAACACGGTGGCCAAGCAGAGTTGCTGTAACACTTATCTGAGCTAGGCGAGCTCTCAGCTGTGCGCAGCGGGAGTCCCAAGCGATAATGTTCACAGAGTGGCGGAGCATAGGTGGTATAACATAGATCCAAGCAGCACACACAAGGAGACCCAATCTTGCTTATACCGTGACTTAGCAGATGAGTTCTCATACGACAAAGAGCTGAATGTGGGAGATCTGAGAACAGTGCGTAATGGCACATTGACTGAACAGAGGGTAGGGGGTAAAATCCAGGGGTTACTGTTGGTTATTGCGGATTAGCCATGTGCACTAATGTGAACATTCAATGCATTTACTCCGGTGCCTTTCTGTTGGATTACATTATTAGAAGTTATGTTTGATCATTAGTGTGGGAGCGGGTATGTGGGATCATGCAGATGGACTGGTAGGATTAATAAATGAACTAGATGTGATTAGGTATTGCTAGGTTATTTGGTATGACTTTCAAAGGAGGACAAGTTATGATTTTTGAGATGCTCTGTGGGCAATTTGCAGAGATACAATAATAGAGATGAATTCAATATGCACATGCCTTTTAGAAGGCTGTACTCAGAGGGTAGAGGAAAGCAGAGAATGGAAAATAAGGAGTGAGTCATTCAAAGAAAAAGGAGAGGAGACAATCAGAAGGTCTAAGTCAAGGTCAAAAGTTTTCATAAAGGTTTTAGGAATAAAGAGTACACTCTTGAGATAGCATGCACTGTGAGAATGCAAAACTGTATAAAGAAACCTCTTTATTTCATGAGAGATAGTGCTGTATTAAGTGCTTTTTGATTTGCCCTAGAAGCGGGTTAGCAGACTCTTCACTGCCAAGGACTACTGCTAGACACTGCTCCAGCAAGGACAGCTCATCGTCTCTGAGGCTGGGAGTACAAAGTAAAGACAGGGTGCATACAAATGGAAATATTGAGAATTTTAGGCTGTGCCTGAATGAAGAAGTAACCTCATGATAAAAGCAAGTTGAGCGAATATGCAGGGTAAGTAATGCAAACGTTGAAAAGGATATTCTCCAAATGATGGAGCTGACGTATTCTGATGTTAGCCCTTGATTTTTTCCGTACCGTATTATTTACTAAAGCAAAGCACCGATCTGATATGGGAGGCCTGAGAAAAGATCATAGGGTTACCAGTTATTTTCTGCACATTGACTGAACAGAGGAGAGGCGGTAAAACTCAGACCTGCGGTCAGAGATTAGGTCACGGAGCATCACATGCAGCGAGACCCAGGGTATTTCACTCAATGGTGGCACAGGACAGGAGTGGTGTAACAGATTGGATCTTTGATATCACAGTGCAAAGGGAGTCCTAAGATCTTGCACACGATGACGCAGCAGGTTCCATGCGGCATGAGAGAGGTCTGCGGTGCGGGATCACAGAGCAGCACACCAGAGCCAAAGGGCCTCTCATCCAATCAATGCCTAAAATCCAAGTGGTAAAACACATAGTGCCAATATAGGCAAGCCTACCTACACATGGCGAACATAGCATGCAATGCAATAAATAATCACACAAAAACAGGTTTGTTGGAAAACAGTTTGCTGCAGGTTTATTTCATACAAGAAGAATGCCAACGTGGTGGGTTAACTTACGGGTGATCCAAGGGCAGGAAGCGGTGACTGACCTAAGCTGCCCTGCACGCCTGATGAGCCAAGCTGCACCATGGCCAACTCAATCACTGCTACCATTTATGTGTGGATTATTATCCTTAAATACTGTGGACCATCAGTCCTTGACTTTACTCAAGCCTTTTTAGGGGCGTAGTGTTGCAAGGCAAGCCTCCGGTTGCTCAGGCTTACAAACGCCCAAAGGAATAGCAGGGAGCCGACGTTGTCATCCAGGGTCCTGCCGTAAAGACTCCTGTGGTTTTGCGAAGGGCTCCCTATTGTGCTTCTGATGAGGGTACCCCTATGTACTAATCAGCCCCTGGATCGCCCTGTAACTCCGCCTGCAACTTAAAATTAACAAGTTAACATGTTCTCTATCTGGCTACACCCTCCAGCTAACACGCCGGGTAAGCGGTAGGCAGGGAGAAGGCGTGACCAGGAGGAACAAAGAGGAAGGCCAGTGGGCCCGACCCTGTGCCCGACACTCTGAGTGCCGGAAGTGACGAGGCGTCAGCGCCGGACTTTGAGGGATTCCCCAGGGGTCCCCACGACTAGAGCGTGGTGATATCCTATAATACGGCACTAAGGTGGCTTACCTGTTATATGGGCACCTTGCGTGCGACACAGGCAGCCTCTGATCTAAGAAGGACACCTCCATGCAGCAAAGAGGGCGTCCCAGGGACTTCCCCAGCCATGACCGAGCAGATCAAGTGTTGTGAAGCACATATGTCAGCTGGAGGATCACAGATCAGCAGATTTTTTAGTCCTGTGGTCTCACACACAGGAACTGAGCCCAACAGAGGATGTGGTCTGTCGGCTAGATTGCTGACTTTGGTGCTGGAAACCAGGGTTCGAACCTCGGGGTCGCGTCCACATGCTGTGATTCTGGGCAAATCACTTAATCTCCCCGTGCCTGAATGTGCAAAGTAACTGGTGCTCATGTAAAGCGCTCCAATACTTTCGGGTCGAGTTCGCGCTAAATATATCTGCACAAAGAAAAGAAAAAAACTGAGCCTAACAGAGGCGGTACAACACAGATCTGCGATAGGAGGTCACAGGGCAGCACCTTAAGAGAGTTCCAGTGTCGAATGTTCAAAAGTGACCGAATGGAAGAGGGGAGTATAGCAGAGATTGGAGGTGGGAGACTAGAGTAGCCGTGGGTTCTGCAGACTAAGATGTGCAGACACGGATTAATGCAGGAATAAACTGGGAGATAATGGAGCAGCAAGTAGTTCCCCAGGTCGCACAAATAGTGGGCAAGCAGAACAGAGATGGTATAATACGATTTGAGGCTGGTGGACTCAATGCAGCACACAGGCCGTTGGTGGCAGCCATGTTTGTAAAACGCTCAGAGCAGGCACAGAAAGGTCATGTCTTTAGACATTCTTGGTGCATATAAAACCTCTCAAAATGATTGCACAAAGCAGAGGTGATAAAACACAGACCTAAACTGGGAGATTACAAAGAAGTGGTGAAACACAAATCTAAAAGATCGCAGAGAAAGTTACACAGAAAATGCGGGGACATTCTGCCACCATTTTCACTTTCTACAACTCCTAGTGCGAGCATTTGAGCTCTAAGTCCCCTTCTTTTACATACACAGATGCGAGAGGGCAGGCAGTCTATCTCACCCACCCTTCAAGGGAACACGCACAACTGTAGTTTAAAATGCCAACTCCCGAAACATCAGGCGAAAAAAAACATTCCTTTAATTTTTCATGCAGAAAATGTGCTCGTTTTCCACCCCGCTTCACCTGAGTTATAGATCAAAGGGCAGAGATGATTTAGGAGTGCGAAAATTCTTGGAGATGAAATTTACAGGCAGAGGGAGGCCTCGGGCAGGTAAGACCACGACCAGCCCACGAGCGCCAGGGGTACCTGGCGGCCATCCAGTGCTCTCTTCCTCAGGGGTCGAGAGGAGTCGAGGACAACGTTTTAGGATCATAAAACTCCCTTTTCAGAAAAAGTAGACTATAAAAAAAACGGATTTCATAATGCAACGCATATGAGATCAAATACAGGAAGACAGAGTAGGTTTCTGGAAAATTTGGCGAGAGGCTGGTGCCGGGCACAAGCCAGATAAAATCAGTGACACATAGTTCTGTAACAGAGGCCTGCAGAAGCAGAGAGTGGGCCCAAATGTGATCCAGGGAGCGGAGCCCTCAACTGGCTACAGAGAATTGAGTCATGCCATCATGATGGGTATGTTTAAGTCATAGTAGGGATCTTTGGCATAGATTCATCAAACAAAAATCCGCTCGCAAAGGGGCAGATTCTGAGAATCTGCCCCTTTGCGAGCGGTATTTTAGCATTTGGGATGCATCATCCCAAATGCAAAAATCGCAAATAGAGAATTTGCTAAATTGCGATTATTTGCATTTAAGGAATCTCAAATTGAGATTCCTTAAATGCAATGCATGAAAGTTTTAAAAATAGTGAATTCGCTAATAGGGCACGCAAATTACCATGAAGTACAACTTCATGGTAATTTGCAAAAACTTTTAAAAATGCACTTTTGTGCATTTTTCAAAGTTTCATGTTGTGCACACACATGCCCTAAGGGCATGTGTGTGCGCAACATATGTGCACAGATCAATTTCAGGGATGCAACAGGGTGTCCTTTGGACACCCCTGCACCCTTGAAATCACAATCTCAATTTGCGATTCGCTAACTGCGATTCGCAAATTGAGATTGTCTTCCCATTCATTCCTATGGGCCTCTAGGCCCATAGGAATGAATGGGGAGTTATTCCTTAATTGCGACTCGCAATTTGCGAGTCGCAATTAAGGAATTCTAAGAAATCACTATTTTTTTTGTGATTTCTTGATGCATTCCATTTTGCTATTCCTTAATAGTGAATCGGTATTTTTCGCTATTAAGGAATCGCAAAATGGGTTCTTGATGCATCTGGGGGAAAGACATTTCAAAAGGGTTCAATGACGTCATAATAGGGACACACGACTTTTCAATAGGACTCAATGACATCAATAGCTCATCTCGGCTCAACTGTAGTCCAGTCTCCATGTCAGCACAAAAGGGCTCTATGACATCATAAATAATGTGGTTCAATGACATTATAGAAATAAATGACAGCACAATGGACACTTGGGTTCAATGACCTCACAGTACAACTGAATGACATCACAGCCATGGCATCACACTAGAGCTCAATGCCATCACAAGAGTGTATTGGTTTTGAGTAAAGCGGTGTAGAGTGCATTGGCGTATAGTGCAGTGGTGTAGAGGGCAGCAGTGTAGACTAGAGTGGCTTAGAATAGAGTGGCATAGAGTAGAGTGGTGTAAAGTAGAGTGGAGTGGTGCAGGGTAGAGTGGAGTGGCGTAGAGTGGAATGGCGCAAAATGGAATAGACTAGCATTGTGTGTAGTGGCATAGAGTGTAGTGGTGCAGAATAGCTTGGAGTGGATTGGTGTACAGTGCAGTGGTGTAGAGTGTAGTGGTGTACAGTGCAGTAGAGTAGAGTGGTGCAGATTAGAGTGCAGTGTTGCAGAGTAGAGAGGCATAGAGTGAAGTGGAGTGGTGCAGGGTAGAGTGCAGTGGCATTGAGTGGAGTGATGCAGAGTCGAGTGGCGTAGAGTGCATTGGTGTAGAGTGGTGTAGGGTGGAATGATGCAGAGTAGTGTGCAGTAGCGTAGAGTGCAGTGGCATAGCGTAGAATAGCATAGAGTTCAGGGGCTGAAGGTGCAGTGTTGTAGAGTATACACGAGTCAAGCACAGAAAATCCTTCAGGTTAGCCAAGCAGCACTGATGGAGTGATATGACCAGAAAGCTATGATGACTTGATATCTGGAAGGTCAGAGGGGGTTGCTGCTAAAGCCTGTTTGTCCCAGGGCTTTGGAGGACAAGTGGCGTGGGCCATATAAAGTAGTAAAGGAGGTTTCTGAGGTAAACTACTTGGTGGACAAGGGTGCCACAAGGGAACACTAGAGAGTGTTCTGAGTGAACAGGCTGAAGCCTTGCCTCTGCAGAGATTATGCAGCGTACATCATGGCTATGGCAGAGGAAGTGGAGGAAGACAGTGAGCCTCTTCCTGATTTATTGCATAGTGAGATGAGGGGTGGCACTATGGAAGGGATTCAGTAAGCTCAAGTTAACACTTGAGCAGCAGAGAGCATGCAGAGCGGTGCTGGGACGGTGTCCCAACCTCTTCTTCCTGGCTCCAGGGTTGACACCTGTTTGTATGCATGACAGAGACACAGGAAACAGTGTGTCTGTGAAGCCCAGAATGTACAGAATGTCTGACTGGGTCCAGGGATGCATTAAGGCAGAAGTGGCCAAGATGTTGGACCTGGGATTAAACAAGAGATATTGTAGTCAATGGCCTATTCCTGCAGGACCAGTACTCAACCAAGGGTCTACTGACTGATGTTTCTGTGTGGATTACGGAGCTATCAATGAAGGGACAAAAACCGACGCCCATCCAATTCAAGAGCGGATGAGCTTGTGGATTGGTTAGGTTTTGCAAAGTACTTGAGCACCTTTGATCTTACCAGTGGGTATTGGCAGATCACCTTAGTGTCAAGGAGAAGACTACATGATCTACACCAGATGGGCTGCATCAGTTTAAGGTGATGCCTTTTGGGTTGAAAAATGTTACTGCCCTTTTCAGTCCCTGGTTAACCATGTACTCGCGGGTAGGAGGAGTTCTGTGTGGCCTACCTGGATGACACTGCAGTGTTTCACAACTCATGGCAGGGCCATCTGAGACACCTAGGAGAGGTGTTGGCCAGGATACTGGTTGCAAAACCCAACATCAAGGCAACCAAGTGTCAAGTGGGGCAGACCTCTGTAGTCCACCCTAGGCATGAGGTGGGAAACGGGAATATCCACCTGTTGGATGCCAAGATTCAGTCTGTAATGGAGAGGTAAGCCTTTTTAGGACTCACTCTATGTATCACAGAAATTTTGTGACGCTCTATGGAAGTATAGATACTTCATTTACGGCTGTGACCTCCAAGAAGCAGCCCAGGAAAGTGATCTGAACCTATGCTGGCTTTAGGGCGGTGCAACCGGTGCCTTCGCACTGTGCGCCAAGGTCAAGGAGGTGCCCTCTGCATGACAGGGTGAACTGAGATAAGAGCAGCCTGCAGAGACCTTTGTGACATTTTTCAGGGAATATTACAAGTGCATGGTAACTATGGTGATTAATGCACTTGTGGGAAAAATCTGAAATTGATCTAATCGCAGTTTTGACTCCTAATATAGTAGCATAGCGGGCAAATGTTCCTGTTGCAAAGCACAAATTGTGACATGCAGATCGACGATTATTATTTTATATGGACAGCTCAGTAGTGTATTGCTTTTTTCACAGAGATACTTTTGTTACTTGGAGCTCATAAGTAGCAATCCTTCAAGTATAGCACATTGAACTACGATGAACTGGCATGCTAGTGCTGCGTGCAAATTGAATGCATTTCCCTCAATCTTTTGTTAATCTAAGACTGCTAAAAAGGGTTCCTTTGAGTTGCAATACAATTTCATTAGTATGATATCGCAATCATGTTATGTTTACTAACACTTTGCATCTGGTTTGTATCACAAAAATTATGCAAACCTGTTGCCAAGTGTTGCTTTGGGGCTTAATTTCCAGCACAAATCCAGAATTGCATTGGACAGTAAACCTAAGAAGCACAAAGTAGCACTATGCACTACTTTAAACTAAGGAGGCATACCATAGATGGTACATGGATGTTCCCATGCACACACACACCAATGGACTTTGATACTAATCCTTATCTACTAAGTTTGGTAGAATGGGATTTGCATAAAAAAATTATTCCTCCTCCAGGCAGCCATAATGTTGGAGAAAAGGTGTATTTTCTCCATACCTTTTCAGCTTTGCGAGTGTTATGCATCATACAACATACATACAAAGTGGTAAAACGCTAAACCTTGTCAAAGCATACACATTTGTGCTGGAAGGGTATCCTTTCAGTATAAAACCTAAGCTTGACTTCACGCACACATCCTTGCACTATGATGTAAGGATGTCTGCATTGGCGCAAGGCAGCCTAAGGTACACCAGCTCTAGAGGAGAGAGCAACAGTGCCATATCATTGTGAAGATGGTGCTGTCATACTCTCTCCTTTTCACAAAACGAAGGGCAGCAATATTGGTTACTGTGCATCATAAAAACTTCTCTGTGTCTCCATACCAAGCACTCTTAACACATAGGCCCTGATTACGATGTTGGATGGACTGCCAACGACAGGGCCCCCATTCCCCCAGGGCTTCCGCTATGTTGTGCCCCCGAAACATGCATGCTCCCTGTGCCAGGTACCACATGATGCTTGGCACAAGGTGTAGGGATTTTTCCAAACATGTATTTTTGCATTGAGGCTTGTGCTGCGGTCCTTTTCTGGGCTGCAGCACAAGCCTCAATGCAAAAAGGCATATTTCCGACCGCCTCCACAGCAGTCAGATCGTAATTTGGAGGTCGGGACCACCGCCTACTTGTCGGAACGTCCCTATCCCGAAACAATGTCAGTTGGACGCTCATCTGCCCAGCATCGTAATGAGAGTCATAATGCCTAACAATATGGAGGACACACATTGTATTTCTCATTGTCTTAACTAACAATTCCTATAAATTGATTTACATACTTGTATGACTCATTGTCTTTGCATAATATGTAAAGCACTCTGACAGTCTACATTGGGTTGAGTAGCGCTATAAAATGAATAAATGTGAAAGAGGGGCTAAGGAGAGATTAAGGGCACAATTGGAGGGTGGTAGTGAGGGAATCTGTAAAGAAGGAGGTCGTGTAGGCAACACAGATTATCGCATCAGGCACTACCAACGCTAAAGCTGGCTCTGATCAGGACTGAGGGGTGTCAAAAAGCATTTGATGAACTGAAGCAAGCACTATGCAATGCTTTGGTACTGAAAGCACTGACTATTGTTATCCTTTCATTGTACAGACGGATGTTTCTGACAATGGAGTTAGAACTGTGTTAGCTCAATTGCAAAAGAAGGCTAGAGTGCATCCTGTAGTCAATATTAAAAAGAGGGTACCACTCACAGAAGAGAAAAGAGTGCTTTGTGATAGTGTGGGCTTTATGTACGTTCTGCCATTACTTGCTTGGCACTAGTTTTGTAATGCAAACTGATCATAAGGGTTTAAAGTAGTTGATGGCTATCATGGGAGAGATTCCCAAGTTGTTAAGATGGTCTTTCTCGTTGCAAGGGTTAGTTTTTGTAGTGAAGCACAGAGCCAGACTGAGCCACAGAAATGGCGATGGACTTTTCTTCCAGTTTTACCAATCTGACAATACAACCTTGAGATGTTAGGAATTGGTTCTGGGTGGTCTGATCTGGGTAGGGCACCTGTTGGGATGGAAAAACCCCTTGAATGGGGATGCATATGTACCCCTGCCCTGAGTGCCCCACCTGCAGTGATATCTGGATCCTTGTTAACAATGTTTTTGGTCAAAGGGACACACTGATCATGTATGTTCACCATGAACTAGGCTTTTTTCATTGATTGCGGTCTTGCCAAGTCTGGAAGGGGCACTGTTTTATCCATTGTTATAATTTCTGTGTATTTACTGCTTTCCTTTACCCTTCCTGTGTTCCTTGTTTCTGTGCCCCATGCCTCTCCCGTATTGGAATGATCCTTTGGAATTTCAGGGTTAGATAATGACAGTTGTGGAAAAAGAACTTTCATCGAGAATTGGCTCTCCCTGTATTAAGTTGATTAACACCTCACTATTTCAAGTGTATTTATAACACTTTTAAATTGGCTTTGAGGATGGGATCGATTCCATTGTCTCACTACCCCACCACCATCGGTGAGACGCCTAGCGGTGCAGCCATCTTGTGTGGAGAACTGAGGGGAACTCGCTTTCGCTTTTACCCTGAGACATGCCTCTAGCCCAACCAGTGAAAACCGAAACCGCCTCCTTCCTTGATGGAGGTGAGTCGCGCTGACGCATGTTGCCTATGCATCCTTCTCTTTATTCCTGCTCTGCCCGAGGGTGTTTCCACCTCTTTCCTCTCCCCGGGAGAGCATAGAACCGCTTCAAGTGGTAACTAGACATAATATCGAAAAAAAAAATAGAATGGCCATAATATCGACGTAAAAATATAGAATGGATAAAATGTCGAATGGACACAATATAGTGGTTAAAAATATCGAATTGAAGGTGTAATATAATATTGATTGTCAAAATATAGAAGTCAAAATAATCGAAGTATATAATATAGGCTTCAAAATATATCGAATTTTTAATAATATCGAATTTTTTAAAGTGTTTTGTATGTTAGTATATGGGCGAAAAGTGTATATTATTTTTGTAATGTATGTTTAATTTATTTTAAGTAATGAATGTTATGTTATTGAATTTTTGCTTAATTTAATTCTGTAGCAGGTTGTGGGTTTATAGGGGAATAGGGTGGGAAGTAATTTAATTATATTAAATTAAATATACATTTTTAGCAATTATTAATTATTTTTAATTTAATTTAGCTTTTTAGTTCTATAGCGGGTTGTGGGTTTATAGGGGAATAGGGTGGGAAGTAATTTAATTGTAATCAATTAAATATTTGTATTTATTTATCGGTATTCATTTTGAATTTATTGTTAATTATTTTTTAATTGGTAATTATTTTTATTAATTGGTAATTAATTTTTATTAATTGATTAATTGCTAATTATGTTAATTTTCTTAATTTATTTTCCGTAGCGGGTAGTGGGTTTATAGGGGAATAGGGTGGGAAGTAATTTCATTGTAATTTAGTAAATAATTGTATTTATTTATTGGTATTCATTTTGAATTTATTTTGAATTATTTTTTAATGGGTAATTAATGTTTATTAAGTGGTAATTAATTTTTATTAATTAATTCTTTGATAATGATGATAATTTTATTAATTTATTTTCTGTAGCGGGTTGTGGGTTTATAGCGGAATAGGGTGGGAAGTATTGTAATTTTTATTATTTACATATTAAAAATACTTTTTGTGTATTGATAATTAGTTTACTGTTACTTATTAACTGGTATTAATTTTTATTATTAATTACATTTTGTTATTGACAATTAATTAATTAGTTGTTAATTAATTATGAATAGGTAATTAATTTTTAATAGCTAATATTTATTTGTATTTCTAATTAATTAATTAATACATAATATTAAATTGGTAATTCATTTTAATTAATGTTTTATTGGGATTGATATTTAATTTATTTGTATTAATATTTTAAATCATTACTTTCCCTTCTGTTAATCTCACTGGAGTGGGAATAGTAATTTTTACCCTTACACTATCCAACGCTTTCCCTACTGTTGCACTCTGGAGTGGGAATAGTAATTTTTACCCCTACGCTATCCAACGCTTTCTCTACTGTTGCACTCTCTGAAGTGGGAATAGTAATTTTTACCCTCCGCTATCCAACGCTTTCCCTACTGTTGCACTCTCTGGAGTGGGAATAGTAATTTTTACCCTCCCGCTATCCAAAGCTTTCCCTAGTGTTGCACTCTCTGGAGTGGAAATAGTAATTTTTACCCTCTCGCTAGCCAACGCTTTCCCTACTGTTGCACTCTCTGGAGTGGGAATAGTAATTTTTACCCCTACGCTATCCAACGCTTTCCCTACTGTTGCACTCTCTGGAGTGGGAATAGTAATGTTTACCCTCCCGCTATCCAACGCTTTCCCTACTGTTGCACTATCTGGAGTGGGAATAGTATTTTATACCCTCCCTCTATCCAACGCTTTCCCTCCTGTTGCACTCTCTGGAGTGGGAATAGTAATTTTTACCCTCCCGCTATCCTACGCTTTCCCTACTGTTGCACTCTCTGGAGTGGGAATAGTATTTTTTACCCCTACGCTTTCCAACGCTTTCCCTACTGTTGCACTCTCTGAAGTGGGAATAGTGATTTATACCCCTATGCTATCCAACGCTTTCCCTACTGTTGCACTCTCTGGAGTGGGAATAGTAATTTTTACCCCTACGCTATCCAACACTTTCCCTCTGTTGCACTCTCTGGAGTTGGAATAGTAATTTTTACCCTCCCGCTATCCAAAGCTTTCCCTACTGTTGCACTCACTGGAGTGGGAATAGTAATTTTTACCCGTGTGCTATCCAACGCTTTCCCTACTGTTGCACTCACTGGAGTGGTAATAGTAAACTTTACCCTCCCGCTATCCTACGGTAAACATATTGTATATTTTTTATTATTAATATGTTATATATATATATATATATATATATATATATATATATATATATATATATATATATATATATATATATGTATTAAAAAATAAAATTTTATGTTTATTATTTTTACTTAAATTAATTATTTATTAATTTTAAGGATATTAAAGTATTTTTAAGTATGTTTTAGTTAATTATATTTATTATTTCATTAATTTTAAATGACTTTTAAGACATTTAAAAAATTCGATATTTTGACTAACTATATTTTTTACAACAATATTTTTGATTCGATATTTTTTTACTTACCTGTTTGTAGATAGGAATTCGATATTTTTGCATTCTATATTTTGTCAACGATATTTTGGTAGGTCTATATTTTGTATTCTATATTATGTCAGTGATCCGCTTCAAGTCAAAATCTGCTTGCCGAGTCTGCTTTATCTTAGGCGATTTGCTACTATTGGCTTCTTCCAGGAATTACAACCTTTGGCTCCTATTCCTTGTGGTACCCAGTCAGTTGTTATCAGGCACATTATTCCTGTCAGACCTTGGTATTCTTCATGCATGAGGCTGTTCCTCCTTCTAATTACCTTCCCATATTCATCGCATTTAGTAAGCGATTAAGGCAATTCTCCCACAACACTTTCAATTTATTTTCTATCTCTTATTATAATCTTCACTGTGTTAAATTTGCCTCAGCCCTCCTACACTTTTCCTTGATTTAATTTCACTTCCACTCAGTACATCTAACAATCTTGTGGAGCCATGCAGTTTTAACCACCCTGAGCATTTTTACAAAATAAGGGGGACCCACCGATTCTGTGGAAACACTTGAAGGAGTTCCAAACATATTTAGCAGCCATAGATGCAAGCAGGATGCCTGTGGAGAAAATAAAGTACATTCTTTTACACTGTCTGGGATCTGAAGGCCAAGATATTTTTTGCACTGTACCTAAAGCAGAAGCACCAGAAGATGAAGAGGAGTGTGATGATTTTGTGGAGGCTTTTGAAATATTAGAGAGCCAATTCAAACCGACCATTAGAATCACAATTGAACATTATCATTTCTATACCAAAAGGCAAAGGGAAGGAGAATCATTTGAAGAGTTTATAAAGATTCTTCAAGGGCTTTCCACAAAATGCAACTTTGGTGAATGAAGAGATGAAATGATTCATGACCAGGCGATGATCAACACAAACAGCAAACACATTCAAGACAAATTATGGGTCGTTGGCATTTGACACATAATTTGACATTGGCACTTGAGGAAGTGATCAAGTCTGCTAAGGCTATTGAACAGTCAGTTACATTGGTGCGAGAAGTAAATGATGGCACGTCTTCTAATAAGACCAATGAAGTTTGCAGTCTGTTGGGTAAGCATAATAAACAAGAACTAAACAAGCCAAGCAAGGGAAAAACAAAGTTATCTTGTTTCAGGTGTGGTCGTTTGTCACACCTAGATTCTTACACATCTTGTCCAGTCTTGAATAAAGAATGCAACAAATGTGGGTGCCCAGGACATTTCAGCAGAATTTGTAAAGAAGGATGATGTCCTGTAAAACCCATTTCAACCAACAATTACATTCTGGATCAAGAACCAAAATAGGAGCAGGGTTTAGTTTGAGGGGCTTATTATGAGTATGGCGGTCCATGGACCGCCAGACTCGTGGGGGCACGGAAGTGGCGGTCTTCTGACTGCCCTATTAGGACCAGTGTGGCTGGGCCGCCCTGGGACCACCGTAACCGCCAGCGGTTTTCAGGCTGCAATATTCCCCACCAAGCATGTTACCAGTTTTGTCACCGCCATACTTTTTATGGCGGTGCGACTGCTATGACAAGTGTGGCAGTGAGGAAACAAATGTGGCCCGACAGGGCCCCCCTATGCCTCTGTGCCATGGGGGGCATGCAGTGTACATGTACCCCCAGTTCCTGCAGGGCATGGACTTGACAGTCTATGCCCTGCAGGAACTGCCTTTGACGCTCCCATTGCAGTGTCTTTTTTAAAGGCATCTAGTGGGACCGCCAAAGAGCCACCTGCCAGAGTAAAAATAAGTGGTACTCTGCTGGGCGGCCTTTAATGGCTTTGGCGGTCTCAGAGCGTGGTGGCAGCATGGCGACCCCACTCAGAGACCGACAAAATCATAATAAGGCCCTCAGTTGCACTGCAGATAAGCCTTCTATGTGTACCCTGCGAGTAATGGGCAACTACTAAGAGTTCTTGGTGGATTTGGGATACCCACATACTATTATTACTTCTGCTGTATATGAATTGAAGTTTGCCTTATTGATCAATACACTAAAGGAGCCTGACATCAGAGTGGTAGCTTTTGATGGATGAACAATACAGTTCATTGGTTAATTTTGCACTAAGGTGGAATTCAAGGAACGATATGCATTCATAATGATACATATGGCCATCAGGGGAGTCAGTATTTGGGTTGGAAGGACCAGGGACTTTTACAAATTGTCTTGAATCTCAAAGCCCCAAATCCTGTTCTCTAAATTCAAGTGGAGGATGTAAGTACCGAGATCATCAGTGATTATACCAAAAAGTTCTGCAAGGGTTTGGGAAAACTTGCTGGATAAAACTGAGACCTCCATCCCTACTTGTCAGTAGGGGTGGACGTAGTTCGCGAAGTAGCGCTACACATAGCTACGCGAAGTGCACTTTGCACTACGCGAGCTACGCGTAGCACTACGCGAACTGCGTAGTAGCATGTTCGCACTATGCAAGATGTTGTTTTCAATGATTGCACAGTGCGGACAAGCATCCGGCACTGTGCAATCATCGAAAACGGCATCTTGCACAGTGCGAGCTGTACTTTTCTGCCGCTCGAGTAGATTTTTACTCGAGCTGCAGCTTTCTCAACACGGACAGGTAGTTTCTCATCGCGAGCGGTCGGGAGCATGCGCGACCACTCGCAATGAGAAACCTGACCTCCCCGCGTTGAGAATCTCGCCGGGAGGTTTATTTCCATGCTTGCGATCGGCAACCTGATGTTGCTGATCGCGAACAAGGAAAAAGTCTTGCGAGGATGTAATTTTGCGTGCTCGCGGTCACCAACTTGACGTTGAGGACCGCGAGCAAGCAAAAAATGACCGCCGCACTACGCTATGCTACGATACGCATGTTCGCACTGTGCTATGTGCAGTTCGCGTAGTGCGAAGTTGCGCAAACTTCACAAACTACGCCAGCGTAGCGTAGTGCTTTGCCCAGGGTTACTTGTCAGGCAGAAGGTGAGAGACATACCATTGTCTGTATGAAAGGAACTTCAGAAGTTGTTACAGAACATTTTGGACCCCTGAACAATTGAGGAAACTGAATCCTCTGAATGGGTATCGCCAATTATTCTAATGAAGAAAAGCAATGAGAATCTACGTTCATGTATAGACCTCATAGCACTCAATGCCAACATTTTTATTGATCAATATCCTCTACATAAGGTCAATGAATTGATTTCTATACCAGATGAAGCTGCTATTTTTTCAACACTTGTCCTTCGCCAGGTGTACCACCAAGTTAAGTTAGCTGAGGACTCCAAATAGCCGACTGCCTTTATCACACTCTTTGCACGATTTCAATACCAGTGGATGCTATGTGGCTTGGCATCAGCAGCTTCAGTACTCCAGCATGCAATGTACCATATATTCAAATAAATAGATGAGAACAACAGGTGTTTGCAAGACAGCATTTTTTTTTACCAAAATTCACCACAACCCTTGTAAATTTTGTGAAAAGTTTGCTCAAGACTTGAGAGCAATGGTTTCAATCTGTCTGCCAGTAAATGCAAATTATTCAAGGAACAAGATCAATATCTAGGACATACGTCGATGGTGGAAGAGGTAGTACCAAAGGAGTCTCTGGTTAAGGCCATCAATACAGCACAACCCCCTATCAACAAGGAAGAGTTACTTTCTTTTTTGTGAAATTTGTGCATGCTACTTCTGGTTCATTTTGCCACAGCTCCAAGGGACATCAAGAGTAAACTGCCTCAGCTCCTACAGTTGGGGTCAGTAACACTTGCGTGCTGCATGGTCCTCTGAAAGAGGTTCTGAAATTACCTCATCTACAAAACAAGAAAAGTGAAAAAAGACCATTAAAAAATATGGGCGGTAGCAAACTGCTGTCTGTCCAAGAGGAGTTAAAGGGGAGGTATGTGAAAGGGTAGATGGTTCTGATATCCAGTATCTGGATTCTCTTGGTTTATGCCCACTTGTGGAGATTTAATTCCTCCAGAAGCCTTAAATGGAACTTTAGTTGTGTTTATCCATGCATCTGGTTACACAATCCAGTTAGTTGATAGAATGTGGAAGGCAAAACATTCCACAATGCATAAAAAGAAAATGCTATTTACCCAGTATGTATCTGTTCTTGGCATGTAGAGCTGTAGATTCACATGCTTTGCATAAGTCTGCATCTAGTGTTGGGTTTGGATGTGTGCACTTTGTTTTTGTTAGAAGAAGTCTTTTCCAGTCACTAGGTAGGTGCCTCCTCCTTTCGGTGAGAGTGAGCATGGGCATCAACTCCATTGTTAGATTGTTTTCCCGCAGAGGGTGAGAATGGAGTTAGTAAGAGTAGAATGGAGATATCCGTGTGTATGTATCTAAGTAAGATACTACTGGAACAGGTACCCAGGGAGGTGGGAGGGTGCATGTGAATCTAGAGCTCTACATGCCAAGAAAAGTTGCATACTGGTTAAGTAGCATTTTCCGTTCGAGGCATGTGGGCTGTAGATCACATGCTTTGCATAGACTATACAGCACTAATCTCCCAAAGCGGTGGCTAACCTGTATCTGTTGCAGTGGTTTGAAATAGTGTACGTAGAACTGTCTGGCCTACATTAGCTTGTTGTCTAGCTAACACATCTACACAGTAGTGTTTTGTAAATGTGTGTGGTGTAGACCATGTTGCCCCTTTACAGATGTCAGCTATGGGAATGTTTCTTAAGAAAGCCACAGAAGTGCCTAGTTTGCGGGTGGAATGTGCCTTAGGGGACATTTTTAAAATTCTCTTTGCTTTTGCATAGCAAGTTTGAATGCTTTTAACTATCCATCCTGCAATATCTGACTTAGAAATGGGATTGCCTTTGTGTGGTGGAGCAAAAGCGACAAACAGCTGGTTAGTATAACGCAAAGGTTTTGTCCTTTCTATGTAATAGAGTAATGCTCTTTTAACATCCAAGTTGTGTAGAGCACGTTCTGCCACCGAATCTGGTTGAGAAAAGAACACAGGCAATTCAACAGATTGGTTGATGTGAAGGCAGAAACCATTTTCAGTCGAAATTTAGGGTTAGTGCGAAGAACCACTTTGTTTTGGTGTACTTGTAAAATTGGTTCTTCTATGGCTAATGCCTGAAGCTCACCAACTCTCCTCAGTAATGTGATAGCAATGAGGAAAGCAGCTTTCCAAGTGACCAATTGCAGTTCACATTTATGCAATGGCTCAAAGTGTGGACCCATTAGTCTGGTGAAAGCAATATTAAGATTCCACAGTGGCGCAGGTGGAAGTCTTGGTGGAATAACTCCTTTGAGTCCTTCCATGCAGGCCTTAATAACAGGCACTCTGAGACAGATGTTGTTTATTCTGAAGGTATGCGGCTACTGCGGCGAGATGTAAGCGTATAGATGTGTACGCCAAATTTGAGCGTTGTAAATGTAGTAAATAAAAAATTATATTTTGAACAGAAGCATCAAGCGGGTTAATATGGTTATTATCACAATAAATAACAAACCGCTTCCATTTTGCTGCATAGCAAGCTTTTGTAGTAGGTCTTCTGGCCTCTTTAATGATATTCATACAGCCTGGTGGAAGATTCAGATAACCAAACTCTATGACTTCAGGTGCCAGATCGCAAGGTTGAGAGGTTTGGGATCTGGATGTCTTATCTCTCCATGGTTCTGCGTGAGGAGACTGGATGTGAGATGCAATTTTTAATGAGGAACTACTGAGAGTTCCAACTGGGTAGTGAACCAGGGCTGACAGGCCTAAGTAGGAGCTACCAGGATTAGAGTGAGGGATGTTTGTCTGAACGTCTGAACCACTAGTGGAATGAGAGGGAGAGGCAGAAAAGCATAGGCAAATATCCCTGACCAATACATCCATAGAGCATTGCCTTTGGATAATGGGTGTGGATACCTGGAGGGGTAGTTTGGGCATTTTGCGTTTTGGTGTGTGGCAAACAGATCTATGTCTGGAAAGCCCTACATCTGAAAGAATGGGAGGAGAACTTGTGGGTGAAGTTATTACTCATGGATTTGTTTTCTGTCTGCTGAGCTGATCTGCAATCTGATTGTTTACTCCTGGGAGGTGTTCCGCTAGGAGATACATTTTTTGATGGGTGGCCCATCCCCAAATGGCTTGTGCAAGGTGTGACAGTTGGAGAGAGTGTAACCCCTACCCCCTGTTTCTGTAAGTAATACATGGCTGTCATATTGTCCGTGAGTATTACTACAACTTTGCCTACAGTGTGAGTTTGGATGGCTTTGAGCGCTAGAAAGACTGCTAGCAGCTCTAGATGATTTATGTGGAGCTGTTTTTCCTTTTGACTCCACAATCCTTGAATTGTGTGAGTTTGGAGATGAGCTCCCCAACCATTGAGTAATGTGTCTGTTGTTAGCACTGTCTGTAGAACTGGCTCGATGAAAGCCGCCCTTTGGAAAGGTTTTGTGGATTCCACCACTGCAGAAAGCAATGAGTGAGGCCGTCCACCAACACTAGATCTGTCAATTGACCCTGAGACTGATTCCACTGACGTGCTAAACATTCCTGAAGGGAACGCATTTTAATGAATTCTTGCATATAGAACTACCATGATGCAAGATGCCATAATTCCTAGTAGCTGCATAAATACCAGAGCTGGTAATGAGTGGTTGGGTTGAAATTTGGAAATGAGAACCTGAATATTGTGGATTCTGGCTGGATTGGGACAAGCAAGAGCTTTTTGAGTATCTATAGTGGACCCAAGTACATTTGCGTTTTGGAAGGTTGAAGATGAGACTTTAACAGATTTACTGTGAATTTGAGGTTGTGCAGTAAATACAGTGTTCTTTGGGTGTATTGTAGGCATTTTGTGAGAGTGCTGGCTTTGATGAGCCAGTCGTCTAGATATGGGAGGATGTGAAAATGTTGTCTTCACAGATATGCAGTGACTACTGCCAGGCAGTTGGGAAATACTCTGGGAGCAGTGGTGACTCTGAATGGGAGCACAATGACTTGGTGATGTTGTCCCGCCACCATCAGCCTGAGGTATTTGTGATGAGCTGGATGTATTGTTATATGGAAGTATGCATCCTTTAAGTCCAGAGTGGACATAAAGTCTCCTTGTTGTAATAGAGGAAGCACCTGTTGGAGAGTCACCATATGGAAGTGATCTGAATGAATGTCTAGGTTTAATTCTCTGAAGTGCAATATAGGTCTGAGAGAACCATCCTTTGTGGGAATCAGAAAGCAAAGGAAGTATGCACCTGTCACTTGATATTGTAATGGGCCGGGTTCTATAGTTCCTTTTTCCAGAAGAGATTGGCCTCTTGTTTGAGTAGGTGTATATGTTCTGAAGATAGTTTGTGTTTTCATGATGGAATGTTTGGAGGGTTGTTGGTAAGCTCCAGGCAATACCCAGATTGGATAATTTGTAAAACCCATTTGTCTGATGTGATGGTATTCCAGACTGGGAGAAATTGAGTGAGAAGTCCCCCAACAGGTGTTGAAAAACTGGGGGGAAGGGGAGGAAAGTCACTGTTTATTTGTGGCTGGGGAAGTACGGGGTGTATAACCTCTCCCTCTTCCTTTGCCATTGTTTCCGCGAACTCCACCTCGAAAATAACCTCTGGTAGAGGGAGATTGACTATTGCCTCTGTATGAGGTAGAGGACCCGTCAGTAGGCATGGTCTTTGAGCCTCCCCTGTAAATGGAGCTGCGAACGGAACCACGGTTTGGTGTCTGCAGTGCTTCCATTGATTTGGCTACCTCAGTGTCTTTCTTCATTTATTCTAATGAAGTGTCAACTGTAGGGCCAAATAAATGTTCCTTGTTAAATGGTAAATTTAAAATGGAAGCTTGAACCTCTGGTTTAAACCCTGATACCCATAGCCATGCATGATGTCTAAGTAGGGCGCTGGTGTTAATAGCGCGTGAAGCAGTGTCTGCTGCGTCTAGAGCACACCTGATTGAAGTGTTGGAAATAAGCTTCCCTTCCTGGATGAGGTCATGAGCTTTAGCTTTATGCTCATCAGGCAGATGTTGGATTAGCTGCTCTAGCCCATCATAATGAGCTCTTTCCACTGGTGTAACGAACCTTGAGGGGGCCTCCCTGCAAGGTACGTGGAGGGACCCAACTCCGCGCTCAATCAGGAGCTCTCTGGCAAGAGTGCTGTGCTGCGGGAGCCCCCTGCAGCTTGGGGGCTGCGCGGGCCTTTGTTACACCAATGGCTCTGTCATATATTGCTAACAGTGCTTGTGTATTGGCTATGCACCAATAATTGGCTGCTTGAGCTGCTACTCTTTTGCCTGAGGCATCTATTAATTTAGATTATTTATCAGGAGGTGGGGCATCTCCTGCTGTTTGAGAATTTGCTCGTTTATGAGCATTTGATACCACAAACGAATCTAATGGGTCCGTAGTTGCAGCTTTATATTTATAGGCAACTCTAGGTGTGAGAGCCCTGGATCTTTGAATACCCCATCTACATGTTTTAGGTAGTGTATTTGTAGTTTTTTGAGATGCACTTAGTGTCTCAAATACAAAATCTTCCTCAAGAGGCTCCTTATGGAGCTGTACTGCATGGTACTGTGCGGCTTTATTAAGCAGTTTAATGAACCCCACATTGTCATCTGGAGGAGAAGGCATAGATGGGTATAGGTCTGGATCAATTTCATTATTGGGATCAGTGTTATAGTCGGCCCATGGGTCTAGAGCATTGCCTTGTGGAACAACCCCATGTGTGTCCCCATCTTGATCTCTATCCCCATCATCTTGATAATCTGGAGATTGTAGCTTAGGGGAATTTGTGGGTGTTATGGGCAAATTAGGATGAATAGGTGGAAAATGTGTAGAAGGTGAAAGAGGTGGTGGACAAGTGTTAGTAGCTATACTCTTCCTCTTTAGAGGGATATGATAAGGGTCCTCAATTTCTGGCTTTCTTTTTGCTGGCAACTTTGCATGAAGATGTCCTGTTTTAGAGTTAATAACAAGTTCTTTTTGTTTGGGGTCCGTGTTAGCAAGTGGAACATCCAAACAAGGCTCCTTAGATGGTGGAGGAGCCGCTTTTTCTCTTGGGGCCAGAATTTTCGGTGTGGAAGATTTTAGTGCCGATGATTTCGGACCCGAAGATTTCGGCGTTGAGTATTTCGTATCCAAACTCTGTTTCGGTGCTGAAGTGTTTAAGGGATCAGTGGATTTGGTTTTCGGTGCCAAAGTTTTGGGTTCCGTCCCCGAAGGAGGGCGACTCGGTCCCAAGCCGGAAGGCTTTGATACTAGTTTTGTGCCAGGCACGAAGGTGGAGCGATCGAAACTTTATCTCGGTGCCGACCTTGGCCTGAAGACAGAGGAGGGACCGGAGCCTTTTTAGAGTGTATCTTTTGGGGCAGAGGAGTATCTTTACTCATGGTATGCGGACCGGGCGTGATGTCTTCCTCGATGTCGGAGTCTTCCTCGGATGTGCTCTTCCTCCTCTGCCTCGGCTCCATGTGCTTAGAAGATCTCCTGGTCGACATTTTCTCTGAAAAGATGTGGTGCGGAGTCTCTATCTTGCTGATACATTTCGTGACTTGGAGCTCAACGGTCATAGAGTGTCTTCTTTGATCAAATTGATCAGCAGGCTTCGCAGTTGTCTTCGTTGTGTTCGGGTGATAAACACAAATTGCACACGTCGTGTAGATCGGTGCGGGGGTACTTAGAGTGGCACTTCATCCAAGAGTGGGGTGGGGTCAACAGTCTTACTGATCCCATCCTACTCTGTCATGACGTTAGGACTGCTGCCTTCACTCATTGGCTGACCTTAGGTCAGCCAATGAGGAAGGCAACAGTTCCAAGCCTTCTGGAACCTCTGAGACAGAGCTAGCTGCAGGTAAGTGTTTCTTTTTGTTGTAAACTGTTTGGTGCGTGTGTGCGTGGATGTAAGAATGTTTGGTGAAGAGTGTTGTGAATGGATGTGTTTGTGTGCTTGCGTGCGTGTATGTGATGATGATTGTTTAGTGAAGAGTGTTGTGAATGGATGTGTTTGTGTGCGTGCCTGTGTGTGAATACATTGCTTTAAGTGTTATGTGTACGTGTGCGTGTGCGTGAGAGTGTGTCCCGTCCGCCCCTCCCTCTAAAACTTACCGACCGCCACTGATCTGGTGTATCATTCACATTTTTCCTCTGCCCACTACAGCAAACAGGATGGGGCACTGGCTCAGCCAGCTTCAGCCATTCGCTAACTTCACTATGAGTGACAGCACTGTGCTCTTTTACAAGGGAAACATCCACACACACAGTAGTTTCTTTAAGTGCCAGGGACTTCTAAGGCACTGAATAATTTTTTAGACCAAAAAGTTATTTTTGGTATTAGCTAGTTTTTTACTTTGTGTGTGTTTAAGATTGATGGATGCCTGCCAGCTTCCTCAAGAAGGTTTTAAAAAACCATGACTAAACTAAATAAGCACTGTCAAAGCCAAAAGGCTAGTGTCCAGTGCCACACCTATTGGCTTTGCCAGTACTTGTTACATTCTGTTTTAGTAGAAATGCATACTTAAATGTAAACAGGAGAAAATTATCACTTTACCACGATACCACAAAAAGCATAACAATGTCAGAGAGAGTAAAAGGGGCCTGGAAAAAGTGCTGCTCGGTGTTGCAGTTTCAAGACCTTTCTGCTCAGTCGATGGAGTCAAGCAGGAGGGGAAGCACCAAAAATATTGATGGACACTCAAGAAAGCTAACAATGATTGCAGGAGATGCTTTCACATTTTAATGACTTTTTACATTTTTTTCTTTTACATGCAAAAACATTGAGACATCACGGTACAGTAACACGGGTAAAGATTGAGGGCAGGTAAGTGGCTTCTTCTCATTTTGTTGTGGTTAGGCACAGGCACATAATGTGGGTCAAGGTGCTCCAAACCTATCCCTGGCGCAAAACCTCTGCCAAGTCCATCTCAGTAGACTTCCAAAAGTGGTCGCTGCTGATAAAAGTCACATTTGGAAGAGCCAAAGTAATTTTGGAATGAAATTCAGTGATTGATTCCTTTGGAAGCAACTAATAAAATCTGTCAATTATCAGGTGGTCATATCAGTGTGAAACTTTCTATCATCAACTGACTGCACTAAACTAAAGACGAGGATAACAATTCTAAAAGATTGCTCTGATTTGCCATCAAGGGAAATTACATTACTAAGAATTTAACGAACTGACTGGTCATATCGACCAGTTTAGGTTTGTAAAAACTGCAGTTTCTGCAATTGGGTAAAGTGTTCGATATATTCTTCTTATAATATTAAGTCATTGGCTTCCAGATCTCTCTGAAGGTGCCACCCATAGTGCTTAAAAATATCTGTCTGTCGATGGTGTCAGAAGTGGCATTCCAGCATAATATCAACCGGGAGTCACCACTATTCTACTAGGTACTGGAGGCATGGGTGGGGGCTCTATTCTCCTCCAACAGAAGGCTATTATACCGGTAAGAATTTGCCTGACCTCGACATGGCTATTGTTAAGGAACCTGGACAAGAATTATCTAGTTACCATGCTTCTGATTGGCTGGTTACTGGCTGCCTTAACTGCATTTCGATTGGCCATAGCAACCCATTATGGAATGTATCAAGTAAGGAAGGAGGGCCAATGGATCTTCTGTTGTAGGCGTTTTCCACAATTCATTTATATTCAAGGTATGGAAATACAGCAAAGCAGAGCAAAACATAGCAATGGGCGCAGAGGTCTGTCACAATCCATTAGATATTATACCTATTCTGCTCCTTCAGTATTGTTTCTTATGAGTAGAAATGCATTGTTAAGACTATTTAACAATTCTAAATAGAGAGATGGAGAGTAGTGATGCTACCATATAAAATACTATTTTAAATTGAAACAGATTTTGGTCGGCATACACTAGATGTCACAATGTTACAAAACGTTGTCAAATTACAGAGCGGGTGAGGTGCCCAAGAGTCTAAGATATGCATCTGCTTCCATTTGATGGACACTATATTCACAGTAGTGGTTATTGTAAGGTCAATCCCTACGTAGTCTGCCTTGGTGTGTTTGATGGTTTGAGATTCAACCAGTATATAACTCATTTCTTATTAATTACAGTAATAATATGTATGTGTATCTAAGGTGGTTATCTTGAAAATGTGTCTTTGATCAGGCCATGCTGGGTCTATGCGGGAGACACCTGCCCATGGATTTTATGCTTATTGTTACTCCAGTTTACTCTACAGGCCCAAACAATCATCACCCTTTCTGTTAACCTCATCACTGCGCGAATTCCGCCGCAGTGCTGAACATTCCAATCGCGGGCGTGGTCATGACGGCTCCCGGCCGTCATCAGCACACGCCCACCATGACTCATGACGGCCGGGAGCCGTCATGAGCATCGAAGAGGTTAAAGAACATTTACTTAAGCTGTTTCATGTCTTTACTTATTATCACTTCTCATGTCCAGCCTCTTGCACTATGATTATATGATGTTTTGGGCTTTGGTGTAACAAAGTTACATGTGATCTGATTACTAACTGAAGCAATTGACTACAGAAAATAAACTATGCATTGATATTTGGGTAGATGTATTACAGTCCTTTCATCACCATTAACATGTAGAGGGGTTTAACTACAAATATAACATTTTCCTTCCACAGTTTGAAAGATTAAGCCCCATTGGTAGATAAAAGCGGACAGGTGTTTGGCATGAACTACAGTTGTTGGATTCGCTAAACATTGATCTGAAACTACCACTTCGCAAAATTGACTGGACCGACTCTAAACATATTATACATTGTAGATCACTCAATGTTTGTGATTGGACCCTGGTGGGAGGTTAGAAGCTGTTTTGTGCTTTAGGATGCAGTTCTCAATAGGATCAACTGAGTTATTTTCCATTATGGAAGTTTTCGGCTGAGAATAGAGAACATTTGCTCAAATCGCAGCAGTTCCTGTGTGAGTTCCAGCAAGGCGATAGCTGGATTTTCCTACAAGAATATTCCTCTTTGAGGTCCATAATTGGAAATGTCCTCTGAGCTCTAGTCTTTGCCCTCTCAGGGCATTCATCATGAGAGCCTGCTAGCCCTCCGATGCCCAGTCTTCCTGGAAGAGTTCTTGAGCGCATCAGCCCAGGCGACGACCTGCGTCCCGCTACATGTCGGCGGTCAGGACGTGAAGTAGGAGCTCTGCATGGAGTAGAGGCGGTCGATGGGGTTCCCCACCCTGGCTTGAAGGAGGTTAGCTTCAGGTGTGGATAGCAGGCAGTCCCCCAGATGGCCCATGCTATCACTGTCAAGGTCGTGAAACACGCCTTCCGAGTCTATGATAGAAGTGAAGTTCATGTTAGACATGTCAAACCATACATAGCCGACATTAACATACTCACATATAATTGCACCAACATGCTCACTCTTGCAATGTATACAGGTGTCTCAATTCGTCACCAAATGTTATGAATTTTCCACTATTGCTCTGACAAATATTAATTTTGCACACATGGGTTAGTGGGATATTAAAATACCATCCTAATCTACCTTGCATACCTGCAATATTTCCTAACAATAATTTAAAAAGGGGCATGCAGAACATCTGTTCAGTTTAACTGGGGTATATGAATGATTTTTATCTCTGTCTTGACGTGCTCTGTCAGTAGACCTTATGTGATCAACAGAAAAGGAGCCTTAACTAATGCCACTGAGAGGGGGCTTTGGCTCTACCCAAATGTAGATTGCCTTGAGTGCAGATATTGATTTAGTAAAAGCTCTGTGCTTCTGCTGAAAAGAATGCTTGTAGTGCACGTTTTGCCTTGTGGGAAAGGTTACGATCAACAAAGCAGAACTTGGTTAAGGTAACAAGACTTTGATGTAGGTTATATGCCTGAATTGTTTATTATGAAAACCTGATGACAAAGGCAGTAGGTCTGACTTGTTAATTGTGAAAAGTATTTGTTTAAGTCACCATGCTTTAAGGGTGGATTCTCATTATGCTGTGTTAAAGACTGCCGACAGGTACTTTGATACATGGCATTTCAGAGAATACTTAGTAGGCTAGCCCTTTGGTGTTGGTTGCCCCCATGACAAAATCCCGGGAAGGGTTGTATATTGTTTGTCAACTGTAATTTTGTACTTATTTGTAATTTTCTGACTGTATCCTGATGGGGCCTTGTTGGCAGGCTAATGCAGAATACAGGACGCATGAGTTGGTTATGGTTACAAGCCATTGATAAAGGCACTAGGCCGGAATGGGTTATTGAAGAAAGTTACATCTGAGGCCTTAGGTCTAATATTTCTATGATGATAATGTATAAGAAACCGAGTATGTCTCATTTATTTATTGTGGAAATCTTATACTAAAGTCAGTAGGCTTTTAAGGGTTAATTGTCAATACACTCTGTTAACCCCTTTAGAGGGGTATTGTGTTACATGGCAACTCACAGATTACTGTAGTAGGCAGCAGTTTTTGTGTTGTCATTCCACTCTGGCTTCCCCCTCTGACAAACCATGCCGGTAAAAGATCTCCATTTTTATAATACTGATTACCTTCTTAGGAGGGTTTAAATATTGTTTTTACCAACTGTAATTCTCTGTATATTTATAATTTTCTCACTGTGTGCCTGAGGTGTGCCTTGTTGGAAAACGTATGCAGAATTCAATAGTCTTGAGTTCGTTGTGTATACTAGTCAATGATAGAGGCTATAGGTCTGATTGGATCTTTGAGCAAAATTATGTCAGATGCAGTAAATCTGATATTATGAAAATTTACGACAAAGGCAGAATGCCTGACAAATTTATTGTGAAAACGGTTTGTTAAAGCCAATAGGTTTTAAGGGTGAACTTTCAGTACACCGTGTTAAGGGCTATAGACAGATAATGCTTTATATGGAATCACACAGATTTTAGTAGGCAAGCGTTTAGTGTTGGTCATCCCCCTCTAAATAAGCACTTGGGGTTGAAGATTTGCAGTGTGTTCATCATTATTAGGCCCTACTCAGAGGGGTTGCATATTGGTTTACCAACTGTCATTTTGTATATGTTTATGATTTTATGACTGCATGCCTGATGATTGCAGGCTATAAGCTTTGTTTATTCATTGGGAAACCTATTGTCAGATGCCATAGGTATTTTCTATTTATTATACATAGTTACAACAAAGTTAGTAGGCCTGGTTTACTTATTGTGAAATACATTTCTTAAAGCCAATAGACATTTAAGAGTGGATTATTATTGCACTGTGTTGAAGATAGCGGTGGGCGGTGAACTGCTCTCCGCTGGCGGAGCCTACAAAGTTTTTTCACCCCGCGCTCCGCCTGGAACGCGGAGTTCGGGAAAAAAACTCTGCCTCCCGCGTAGCGGAGTTTACCGGCGCTGGAGCCCCACCGCTACTCCTGTGCTCCTCTGGCTGCTCTGGGCCTCACTCAGTGTAAGACCATGGTGGCTGCGTGTGAGCTCAGGCTGTGCCTGTCTTCCTCCTCCCCCTCCGCTCTTCCAGGCACTCTACACTCCTCCCCTCCCCATCACAGCCAAGAACAATACAAGAGGAGACATGGCAAGCAAGTTGGCTGGGTGCTTCATACCGCCATCACCGACCCTCACACATAAAGTGTAAGCTGGCACTGCAGCCAGGTCGCAGGGTAAAAGCTGCCACTGCCCTTGCGACATGCTGCACTGCTGCACTTCCCTCACAAAATCTGCACAGTGTCATGCAGGTTGGTTGGCACGGCACCGCCCTCAGACTCTCACATCCAGAAGGCGGGTATTAGCAGCACACCTCCTGAATAACCCAGCCACAAGACCCACCTCCCATTTCTACATCAGAAGGAGGGCAGGCAGCCCATTCTGTCTCTCCGGTCCCTCGTCAGTCATCACTCCTTCTTCACTACTCACTGCTCATGTACACACTACACAGACAGACCAAGAAGACCAGGAAGTGGGCAGGCATCATCATCCGGTCACCACCAGTTCTGAGAAACATTGCATCTTTCTTTCGCTGGATGAGTGGAGAGCTGCTGTGGTTGGATTTGGGAATCTTGCAAGGCGACAAACTGTGTGTCTCGACTTGCCTTTGGCTTGAAACCCTGCAGTCGCCACATTTAATCTGGCGGGATGATCGCTGTGCAACTCATTCTCACAATTAAAGGATGATCAAGTCAAAAAGGTGAGTCGGATGCCGTATTATTTTGTATTCAAGTGGGTGGGGGGCGGGAGAGCGGAGTCAGAGTTCAGAGAACTGAAAGAAAATGTGGTGGTAATGGAGTGCAGATGAAGGGGGTAACGACTGACGAGAGTATTAGTGAATAGGGCGAAGACGAACTCCACGGACTTCCATTGAGTTTTTTTGCAACTCTACGGAATTCCACGTAGTGCAACTCTGCAAACTCCACCCACCCTTAGTTGAAGACTATATACAGGTTTTTTGTTACATGAAATCTCACTGATTAATTAAGTAAGCTACGGTTTTGCGGTTGGTTTCACCTAGTGATAAACTCTTAGGGTAGAAGGTTGTTCTGTGATATTTCTTGTTAGACCTTCTTAAAAGGAGATGAATATTGTTTCCCACCATTAATTTCATATGTATTTGTGATTTTGCTGTTTTCCCGATGTCTGCTTTCGTAGAAAGCTTATGCTTGATTTAGTGGACACAAGATGTTGATGAGAAACCAGCGATAAAAAATATAGGTCTGATTGGTTCATTTGGAAATGGTAAGTCTGATGCAATGGGACTGTCCTGTTTATTATGAACGGTTGTAACAAAGACAATAGGCTGAACTTATTTTTTGTAAATAGCGTATCTTAGAGCCAACAGGCCTCTGAGGGTTAAATGTCTTTACACTGAGTTAAAGACGGTAGACAGGTACTTTGTTACTTCCAGTCTCGAGGATTCTGGTAGTAGGCCAGGCCTTTGGGCTGGTTACTGCCTGTGGCAAATCCTAGGGGGTAGGTTGATTTATTGAGAATCCTTATTATGCCGTTTTAGGAGGGGTTGTATATTATTTTGCCAGCTGTAATTTTGACTGTATTATGATGATTGCTTTTAAGACAAAGGGTGCATTCAATCCAGTAGGCTTGAGCTGTTTATAGTGACAATCCAATGACAAAGGCTATAGGTCTGATTGATTAATTGGGAAAAGGTATATCAAATACCATACATCTGATCTGTTTATTAAGATTGGTATGACACATGCCTTATTTATTGTGAAAAGCATATGTTAAAGCCAGCAGGCTTTGTGGGTAGCTTATTATTACACTGTGTTAAAGCCTGCAGACAGCTATTGTGTTACATAGGACTTTCATAGATTACTATTATAGGCAAGGGGCCTAGTGTTGACAACCAACCTGACAAAATGCTGGGGGTAGAAGCTTCGCACTGTGAGAATCCTTGTTAGGCTCTCTTAAAAGGGGTTGCGGACTGCTTTGCGAACTGTAATTTAGTCCGTTTCTAATTTTATGACTGTATACTTGATGGTTAACCTGCTCAATATAGGCCTAATTTGGTTATGGTGATGAGCTAATGATAAAGAATATATGCCTGATTAGTTCATTGGGTAAAAGCCTTTGGTTCAATGTGGTCATTATAAAAATAAATAACAAAGGCACTAAGCCTGACTTATGTATTGTAAAAATCATATGCTAAAGCCAATAGACCTTTAAGTGTGAATTGACATTACACAGTGTTACTACTTGTAGACCGGCAGGGCTGGATTTAGCGGTAATGGTGCCTAGTGCAACAATCTTTTTTGGCACCCACAGCACATTAACTCCTCCTTTGATTCCCTCACTACCACCCATCAAAAGTGCCCCGAATCTCTACACAGCCCCTCTCTCACGTACATTTGATTCATTTTAAAGCGTTGGTAAAGCCTGGCTTTACAAATCCACTCAGCTATCCACATAAAATACAGATCTGTTCTTTGCAGCAGGCATCATAACCCTCAGAACTACTTTATGGCAAGTCAAAACTGCCACTAAACAAAACTCTGATCTCTCTTTCTAGCAGGAACATTAAATACAAGTTACTTTGACATTTTTATTGCTGCCTGAAAGCTGGACGCACAAGGAACTCTGCAGCAGATGCTTTTAGATCGTAAGTTATTGCTAAACACAGCACCTCATAAGTTATTGTTAAGCACAGCGCCCCCCCTTAGGCCAGTGCCCCACTCTAGGTCAGCGCCCAGTGCGGTCTCACCAGTCGCACCGGTCTCAAGCCAGCCAGGCATTTGATTATATGAAATCTCACAGATTAATGAAGTATGCAAGGATTTTTGTGATTGTTAGTCCCTTTGGCAGGCTGTAGGGTAGAAATTCTGCACTGATATACTTCTTGATAGACCACTGTAGGAGGCCCAGAAAGGTAATAAAAAAATAAAAAAAACTCTACATACACAGAGAGTCTTTAGATCAGCCCTCTTCTGTCTGACCACATGCTTCTTAATTTTATTTCTGTATCAGAAGCATGTGCCCTACACGTTTCGGTGGTGGAATGTATTTTTTGGGGGACTTTTTTCTTTTAATTTATCTTCTGAATGCTTGTTGAGTGTGTGTATTTTTTATGTGGATGGGTAAGTGGGTAAATGCAAGAGGGAGTCAATGGGTGGTTAAATAGAAATATGAATACAAGGATGAGTGGCAGATTGCTTGTATATTGACTTACTAAGTGCCTACATTCATCATTACATTAAGATCAACATTCCGTTATAAGTTCGCCTACTGGCATTTCCAATGCTTTTTAGTTTTTAGATATAAAAATTAAAGTTTGTTCAATGTAAATTGTTTTAGGTGATTTTAATTTTACTGATCTTATAAGGCTAAAGTTCTGTTTGTGTTTTACTTGTGATATTATTAAGATACCTATGTAGATACACACAGCTTATGTATGTCCTGCTGACATACAACACAGATTCGAAACATACAAGCAGTTTCTCTCTTCCTGCCCTGTTTAGGTCAATTTTATAATTTTTAATTAGATATGGGATCCTATCAACAAAATGTGGTTTTCTTTGTTTCAACATTTCGAACATGAAAGAATTGGGATTACGAGCCCAGTCCATGCTACCTACCGTACGGATGCAGGTGGTCTCCTGGTAGCTGGGGTGGGGTGAGCCCTTGTCTGTACAGGTCTGTGCTGTAGCTGTTTTGGTCCAAGGCTAGGAGTTGCTGCTGTGAGAGTCTTGAGTATGGAACCATCAGACCCTCCAAGCCATGAACACTGGCCCCATCTGGGAGAAGACAACATGGAAAGTCAGAACATCCTATTTAAAGTAATTAGCACCAACACCAATGTCTCTACATAGGAACATTTGCATCTAAGGTGTAATATTGAGATTTTTTTTTATTTAAGCCCCTCATCGAACATTTGATTCTTCAAATAGTTTATCGCTTGGTTTTTATGCCAACTATTGTTAGTGAACGTATGGTGCATCATGGTCTGCCTTTGTGGCAGAGCTTCTGGATATCCACATGGGATACATTTACAAATCATGAAAGTAAATGGAACTTGCTTGCATGGAATGGGGTAATCATGAAATGGCATGTATTTGGTTTCTCGCGATAACTCTGGACTACTATTTTGTACAGAAATAACATGGCAATCTGTGGCACAATAAACACACACTATGAGCATCATGCTGATTAAAAGGAAGAAGTCTCAAATCATTTAATGAGCAGTAGTCACAAGGCAGATATAGAAGCTACCAACATGAAAATAATCCTGTGCATTTAGTACTCAGTCCTTCTCCCTGTACCTTTATTCTGAAATGATAGACCATGGAAGAGTGTTTCCAGAGGAGAGGAAAGTTACTCTGTGATGATGATGAGATGTCTACCACTAGCTAAGGGGGAAGATTCACAACAGTTTAAAAAAAGAAAAGATAAGATGTCCACAAATTGTTGGTTTTCACGTATAAATTACTCAGACGTCCTACTTTAAATAAACTTACAAAAATCTGCAAGAGCATGCATGAAATTTATATATACAGTAGATTTTCCATCCATACACCAACTGGCTGAAACTAGTTTATGAGCACTATGTGCAAATTAAAGGAGGTAGAAAACTATTGCTTTCCTGTATGGCCAATTAGTTAGAAAATTATTTCTAATGTGTGAGAAACAGAGGTTAAATTATTTCCGATGTTTGAGAAACGGAGGTTGGAGCTAATGCCTTAAATAGACAATCCACTATTGCAGTGTTTTGTAAGTGTATTTATTTGACAAAAAGCAATCCTGAGATGTGTTTTAGAGGGATACATTGTAGATGTTAGTCTCCAGAAATTTAGAATGTTACTAAAAAACATTTTGTAACTACATAATGCCTTGTGTATTGTTCTAGGCCAACCCGTGTTTTGCCCTTGATAGGAGTATGTACCTCTGGCTTTCTCAAAGCTCTGGGCCTCATTATGATGTCGGTGGGACCATCACGACAAACCATCGGTGGTGGTCCCACCAGCAGACAGCCCTTCGGTACAACCACCGCATTACAATGCTGGTGGTTTGTAAGAAAGTGGCTCCACAGTCTCTAGAGGTATGGCAGAGGCTAAAATTAGATATAGCATTACTCTCCAAAGTGGTAGCTTGGTCGAGCAGTAAGGCAGTACCAGAGGGCAGTGCAAAACATTTGTTGTACACACTCAGTCAGCAAAAAGTTTCACACACTCAAGAACTGAACTCCAGGCAAATTGTTTGGTATCAAAAGATATAGGTATTTATTTTTAGAACCAACAAGATATCAAAATATACTTTCTCAGCATAGATTACTTCAATTAAATACTTTTCAAAATAGGCAATAGTCTCTTTGCATACAATAGTTACAGGTTGTTGTAATAGGCAACACAATTTCAAACACAATTTAACATTGAGCTCAATGGGTTTTTCTAGGTAAATGCAATTGATTACTTTTTGGATTATTTTTCTAACCATAGTACTGGATCCTAGATTCAGTCCAGGGACATAAGCTGTAAACAGTTAAGTAAAAGTGTTTTGGTTATAGTAGTGATTTTTAAGGAATATTCTTGTATTCTAAAAGTTGACAGAAAGTTTTTCAGATGAAATCACCAATGTTATCCTATGGAAGGAAATTCAACTTAGGTACGTAAGGTATGTTCACGTTACTTTTGTAATCCAGTACTGGACTACTAGTTTCAGCACTGAGACTTCTATCTAAGACATGTAAGTAATTACGTTTTGGTAGTTGGTACGATTTTTAAAGAATATTTGTAGTTTGAAAAATCGACACAGAAGAAATTTCACAGAAAAACAGTCAATGGTTTCCTATGGAAGAAAATTCAGGTTACTGGTAAGTACGGTAAAGATTACTTTACAGGGTTTGTGCTGGGCTAAAAGATGCAGCACAGAGGTCTCTCCTGATAACAGGTGAATAAATCTAAATTCATTGTTCAGCTGATTTTAGGTGAATATTTTAAAGTTCCAAAACTCCACACGTAGAAGAATTTCTAGGGGAAAACCAGTCGGGTGCAGCGTGGGCTGGATTCGCGGTTCCTGGCTGGCACCAGGGGTATTGCTGTTTGAGCTGAACCACTGCTCGTGGGAGTCCCAGTCTATCAGAGGGTCATGGCAGGCAGGTCCTCAGGGGTCTTCAAGGTTGCTGCTCTCAGGAGTCACCGGGATTTAGCAGGAGCAGGTTCAAGGATCGACAGGCCTGTAGGGCTGGGGCCAAGTCAGTTGGTGTCGTCCTCTTGTTAGCAGCTGCACAGCGGATCTTCTTCTTCTTGATCTTCTTTCTTGGTTTTCGTATTGGGATCTGAGGAAGGAAGGTTCAGGGTGCCCCTAAATACTAAATTTAGGGGTGTTACAGGTAGGTTGAAGGCAGGAACCAATAGGTCCTGTCCTGGGGTGGGCACACTCCCTAGTCTGCTCCTCTCCTGTGGGAGGGGGGCAGGAGCCTAGCTGTGAGTGGGTAGGGCTCCCCATCCTCAAGATGGCGGTGGCCCGGAGTTGTGCTTCACCTCGAATCCTCCACCTGAGGGGTGGAGTTGGCACAGGCTGGCACACCCCCTATCCTGACGTAGGGTTTCCCGCCAGTCTTTCCGCCAGAGTGGGGGTCAGAACTGGTGGGGGCCAGTTGCTGAGTACAGCAAGTGGCCTGGAGTAGCTCACAAAGGCAGCACGCCTTTGAAGCTTCCCCCTGCCCATCCTGGGGAAGGAGACCTAGCACCTCACCCAGGATGTGCATTGTTGCAGGCCCAGGATAGTGGGGGGCTCTCCACCCAGGGGTCCAGCAACATGTCTGCTGTGTGGCATCCTCGGCAGCCTCTCAGACCAGATGTGGATTGTAGGTTAGGTTTCAGGGGGCATCTCTAAGATGACCTCTGTAGTGCATTTTACATTAAATCCCACACTGGCATCAGTGTGAGTTTAATGTGCTGAGAAGTTTGATATCAAACTTGTCAGTCTTCAGTGAGTCACTGTCTGCTGCACGGAACTCCGCGGAGTTCTTACGTAGTCACGTTATTAGTAATCCCCTGAGGAAGGGCGTGGCCCGAAATGCATCGGGATTTGCTATCATGTGTAACAATGCATCGCTCATTAAGACATTTTGAATACCAACTATCCAGTGACCTATGTTAAACCAAGAACATATTGAGAGTTTAATAAACTGTGAATGTTGGATTAACACCATCATGTGTTGGAAAAAAAACTTCTTTTGAACTTTGTACCTACAGAATAAGACCTCGTGGTCCCCCTTCAGTAGTGCTCGAAGGTGCTCTCTCCCAAGAGGGGGAGCAATGTATTAGTTCTCTTGGATTTCACACTGCTTGGCCAGACAGTGATCACCTTTCAGCACACTACAGAACATTACAACCTTGCAACTTTATCGTTTGAACAAGCTGTGCGAGTTCCACCTACCGATTCAGTCTTCAGTGTAGCCATTATGGTGCTGTGGAGTTTGTAATGACAACCTCCCAGCACCATATACTCTTAATGGCATCACTGCACTTCCAGTGTCCAGGAATGGCCCTGTGTACTATAGAGGCGCTTGGCTCATGCCCTTGTGCCCACACCACTGATATAGGGCACCCATCTAGAGGGGTGACTGATGTATGCCAGGGCAGTGGGTTTGTGGGCATGGCACACAGGGATGTGTGCCATGTCGACTCTTTGTTTAGTTCTGCACCAGGACACTCAGCCTGCAAAGGCAGTGTGTGGGTGTTAGGTTGCAGGGCCCCTAAGGGTGGCACAATAAGCGCTGCAGCCCTTAGGGATCTTCTATGGTCACAATGCCCTGGGTACCCTTGGTACCATTTACTAGGGGCTGACATGTGGTCAGAGATGCCAATTGGGTTTTAGCTTCAATACAGTTTTAGGGAAGGAACATAGGCCCTGGGCACCTGATTGGCAGGAGCCCAAGGCACACTCAGTCAAAGTACATCAGCAATTCAGCAAAAAGTGGGGGAATATCATGCAAGAAAGATGGCACTTTCTCACACGATTGGACCCATTTCTGTCAGGGGGCGGACCACCGCCTCTTCCACAATCAGTGATCCAGACGGGGGTCTCAGTTTCAATCGTGATCTCGAATGGAGGTGGTGCCGAGGCAGGCACCGCCGTCGGGATTACAATGTCCCTTTCCGAGATCCTTTTCATGGCAGTGGAAGCCTTGGTGCCCACCCAGGGCACCCACAGTCTAAGGGGCCATTGGAGCCACTGGAGGAGCCCCAACGCCCCCACAACCCCAGCTGGCATCCCCACCCAGCACCTTTCCTGTGCTCCCACCTTGGTGGGAGCAGTATTTCTTTACTGCTCTCACCGGGCGGGAGCAAATTTGAGTACCCTGCCCGGGAGAGTACAGGCAGATTATTCCCCGGGGGATGGGTTCCCTGGGGCCCAATAGTGGCTCATGGAAGGGGGGCACGTGCTCCCATCACCTTTATTAAATACCAGGCCCTGGAGGATTTGGTCCTGAGGCCCAATAGTGGCTTGGGGAGGAGGGCCAAATGCCCCCCTTCCCTTTAATTTGCATTCAGTCCCGTGGATGGGGGTCCCCGGGCTCAACAGTGGAAGTCCTTTTTCTTTTATAAAACAATCTCTGTGCAGGGGACTAAATCCCTGAGTCCTGTAATGGCTGCCACAACAGTTTCTTTCGTGTTCTGGCCGCCCAGTCTGGGCACTGGCTCCCGAGGGAGTGCACACCAGCGAGAGTGGGGAGGCCAAGGGAAAAAAACCCTAGGCCAGAACGCTCTCTGTTTTTTAAGTTGAGCTCGTGGAACTCTTGTGAGAGGCCCTCAAATCCAAACCTCCAGATATACAAATACTTTTGAACCTTATTTTCTGTAAACCTAATGAATGGGATTACACCAAATCATAAAAGGCACGCTTTCTGGGATAAAATCTAGCTTGCTGTCAAATTTGGTGTAATCTGTTCAGCAGTTTTGGCTGTAGCCCTTTTAAAAAAAATCTATGAAAAATGCATAGGGATTTTGCGTGTTGGGACTCCCCTTTTTCTCAGCCCCCGCCTGGTGAATGACTTGGAAATTTTCTATGAAGAAATTCGTCAAAAAAGAGCAATTATTTGGAAAGTTTCGTCAAATGGTGCCAAAGTTATTAGCAAACCAAAAAGGCCATTTCCTATGGAAATGCAGATCTAACTATGACTACCCAGTGGCGACTGCCACTGTGTTATATATATACACACAAAAATACATAAATAACTTATTTAACATTATTTCCTATGGGGTATTATTTTAAAGTTCCTGTCTCCGTTACTTTTAATGGGTGTGTGTTGTATTATTTGTGAGTGTCCATGCGTCATCCTAGACTTAATACAAGGCTAGGCTGGAGTACATTTACAATGGTTTTAAGACCTTTAGGGCTGTAGTAATTTTAGAAGTGTAATTTGTGAATAGCAATGGTTTTACACATATGTCGGTGTGTGTTTGTATTAGCATGTCCATCTTTAAATCACTTCTTACATTTCTCTATACCCCCATTTATTTTTGTTATAATTATCCCCCATTTTCCTACCACTTGCCTAGTCTCTATCAGATTTACACCTAAATCTTATACGTACGTGTGTGGAGGTCTCCGCCACATTGGCAGAGATCTCCGCACAGTAAATATAGGTGAAGTGGAGTTCTCACACATAGGTTTGTAAGTAGCCTTATAAAGTACATGTAGAGTAGTACCACTTTAGTACTACTCATGTGCTACAAAATACAATTTGTGTATAGGCCCCATACAATTTCATAATTTGGGCGGTTGTATGATAGAACAACGCGTACCTGAACAGCGCATGCCTGAACCACGCAGTCTTAACCAGGACGTGTCTTTACCACGCATGCCCTTACCTAAAAAGACATGATTTTTAAAGGGACATATGTGCTAAAGATCATACCCCTGCCCCCAGGCCTGAAAACTGTCCCTTTTCCACTGCCCGAGCCCTAAAAATTAACCCCATGCCCTAGAAACTACCCTGACTCCAGCCCCCGTCTTGAGCCCTAAAAACTGTCCCCTACATCTGTAAAGTACCCTGACGTAGCCCTCCTGCCCTGAGGCCTAAAACTGTAGCCAGCCCTTAAAACTGTCCCTTTTCCACTGCCCCACCCAGAGCCCTAAAAACTGTCCCCACACCCTAAAAACGGCCCGACCCGACCCCAGCCCCCCGCTCTTAGCCCTAAAAACGGACGCCTTCCCCTGTAAACTACCCAGACCCCTTCCCCCACCCTTAAGCCTAAAACTGCCCCCAGCCCTGAAAACTGCCCCTTCTTCCAACCCCCTGAGCCCGACAAATTGACCCATTACCCTAAAAACTACTCGCCCCCAGCCCTCCCATCCTGAGCCCTAAAAACTGTACCCTGACCCAGCCCCCCTGCCCAGAGTTTTAAAACTGCTCCCTGCCCAATAAACAACCCTGACCCCGAGCCCTAAAAACGACCCCACCCCTAAAAACCCATTTCCATAACTGCGTCCTTCTACCGACCCTTCCTCTTCCGGTCTTCCTGTGCCCGACCGTCCGCTCTGCATCTAGAACGCAAGTTGCCTTATATGCGTGGTTAAGACAAGCAAGGTTCGGCTTGTGGTAAACGCCATGCGTGGCTGAGCCCGAGTTGTTCAGGCTGTTTCCCAATTTGGGTCTCAATTTGTGGGCTGCAGAATCAGATCCAGCTTTCCAACTTTATAAAGTGGTGTGCTCACGTAGCTCATGTAAAAATCCCCTGTGCTACAAGGGCTGAAGTTTCCTTATCTACCCAAAATGTTGGGGCACTTAGAAAGTTTACAAACATTGGTTTTCAAAATTGGACATTTATGTTTGGAAATGAGATTATTGTGAATGCATTGTTTCTACTGCTAGAAGAAAAGGAGGAGAAATACAGGTTTAAAATAGAGCACGTAGGTAATATTTGCACGAAAAATTGATCTTGACAAGGCACTCACAGTTGACAAGGATTCTTAATTATTTGTCATTTAAATTCAATTTGTTCTGTGCTGTTGATTTGTTTTCTCATCCTCTCGCTATTGCGCTCACTGTATCATTACTAAACTCAATGAAAATTTAGTTAACAGAATGAAAAATGGGAAATCCACTCTGGTCCATTTCTATGTGTATGAGAAGTAATGATTCTCTGTTTTTATTACATTAATCTGCATTTTTTATATTTTACCCAGTGGGTGCAGGGGAGTTTAAGGAATATATGTGCAGGAGCAGAGAACAAAATAGGGGGAAACGAGCCACAGTAACTCTCCATTACATTTTCTGTCAAATAAACGAAGTAGAGATATCAGATCTGATCATAGTATACTAAGCTAAAATTCGAAAAAATTACTTGAAATACACCCAAGGCAATGATGATGTAATAGCATTCTTTTAGCAAACTGAATATTCATCCTAAAGAAAAATGTTGTCTTTTTGTAAGCACGTGGCCTGATACATTACATTTTTTGTTGCCACAAAATGAAATAAGGTGCACAAACCAAGCCATAAGCTAGTTCAAGAGGTGCATCCCGTTTCATAGAACAAGGGCCTGAAGTAATTTACACCAAGAGACGAGACCAATGGAAAATCTGTCAGATTGGGAGATTTCCACAGTGCTACGATTTGGGGTAGAGGCAGGAAAACTGGGCACTGGCCATTGGGAGGTGATACCAAATGCCCAAAAAGGAGCTGATGACAAGTTGTGCAGCATAGTGTTTCACACAATTAAAGATTTTAGTGAGTGTACACTCGCACCCAGTAAGTATTTCTTTGTTACTATTCTCAAATTCCACCTGATTAAGGTATGTGGAATTTGTAAGCAGATATGGAACGGTAACCTCGGTAAATACATGCAGGAAAGGGCCCAGCAATCCCCGATTTAACACCCCTGTGTTATTTGTCCATTCTCTCCTGAAAAGTTGTAAATGTCGGGTACAGGGGTTGGAATGCTGACCACAACCGTTAATTCTGGGCCCAGTATTGCTATGATTACTGGGGGTAATCCCCATTAGTCCTACTCGTCCTCGACCCAGTCATACATGTGTGATGACTGGGTCGAGGACGAGGGACGTAGAGGTAATGAGGAGATAAAAGTGGTGTACATTTCTTCCATGCCTACTACTTCGGATTGTCTGACCTCTGAAGTAGAGTGTATAAGGAGTACTCTTGGAGATCTGCTGTGAGAGTAGATTCCCATGCCTACTTCTGCAAGATTAGTGTGAGTCGCCAAAAAGCTGAAAACATTTTGTTTGAGGGAACCTGCAAGAAGATTTCTGAGGTTCAGGAATAAGGACTCAAATAAATGACATTGATTCAAGGACTCTCAACAGAATATTTGTGACTTTAAATACATTGCCTTAAATTTTGGGTAATTCAACATGGTCAATTTCTAGAATTATCTACCGATTCAAATATTGGAATAACTGTGGCATATTAATGAGGTTTTACAAGTGTTATGTTTGCCTTTTTGTTACCCATCTACATATTTATAGGTATTTTATGCTGACTAACCCAACAAAAACTAACAGTAGTCTGATCTAGGTTACCAACAGGAAGGCAGAGGTTATTCTCTGAAATCAGTGTGATCTAGGTTACCAACAGAAAGGCAGAGGTTATTCTCTGAAATCCTTTTGTTAACGTTTATAATGATGGTGGAAACCAAACCATTAGTATAAATACTAGGGGGCTGATTTATAAGCCCCTTTTGCTGCCGGTGCACCACTTTTTATCACATAAAAATGATGCACCAGCGTCGCAAGGGACTTGTAAATAAGCCCCTAAATATTTATATCGTTTGCATGAACTCCATGAGAAGGAGAAAAGTCATAGACACATCTAAATCATGCAAAAATAGTATTTCCACCGAGAAAGAATCAAATAATTGACGTGCCATGGATTAATTAAAACTAAACACAGATCCACCAACAACAGAATGTTTCCAGATCACTCTCAATAGGTATTTGAAAACAGTTGATTATAAGATGTTATGGAAATGTGCAGGAATTGTAAACGCCATCAAATTACTATGGGTTAATACCACTAGAACCACAGGTTATAATTACTTCTGAATTTTAATTTTTACTTTCTAAACTTAATTACGCTAATGGCCTATACCACAGATCACCTCTATGCACTATGAAAAGATTACAAAGAATTCATAACTTTGCTGCCAGACTACTCCTACACGTAAAGCCACATGGGCACATCTCCCTTGCCTTGAGGGCCCTACATTGGTTTCCAGAAGATCCACCTTCAAGCTGCTTTGTATCACCCATAAAGCAATACATGGCAAAGGACCACTTTTCTTTAGGAAAAAAAATCAATAAATACATGTTGCAAAGGAACCTCCGCCCCATACTGGTGCTCTGCCTCAAAATCCCACTATACAGGGAAAACATAAGTGGAAATCTTTCTCTGTGCAAGCTGCCAAACTATGGAATTCATTACCACCAAAGATAAGATCCATTGACAACCATCTCACCTTCAGAAAATTGCTCAAGACCTGGGTCTTCCCTACATAACCCCCACACTCAAAAAACAAAATGTGCAGCAATAGTATGCACAATACACCAAATTATACATATAAGACCATATTTAACTGAAAAAACATTTTTGGCCATATTCTATATATCCAAATGTTGGTGTATTCATATCCATTTGTACATTAATATAGGTTGCATCAAATATATGTACTTTTATATAGTAAACACATGTATTTACGAGTGTCTATATATAGCAAAGTGTGCTACTCACTATGACAATATCTGTCTTAATATGTATTTATACAATTTGTGAACATACCTGTAAGGATGCAACAAAATATTGTACATATTTAAAATAGGGCAGTACTCTATAGTTTAAAGATTCATAATTCATAAATAATAGAAATTATAATTATGCACAACAAACATGTATGTTTGACCATCTAAATACCATTACAAATAATTGCACAAATACTGAAACATAGAGAGCAATTCAATGCAAAATATTACTAATTGTGGTGCATATATCTGAGTATGTTAACATGTATAATTATACTTAGATATTTGATATGTGCATTTCTCTGTACATATGTATTTATTACAATGGGGCCGATTACGATACGGCCTGTAAAGGCTCTGACCTTAAGTCGGAGCCTTTAGGGCTGCGTCATAATAGGCCAGTCTTTTTATTCCCCACCGCCTCATTATGTTGGAGGCGGTCGGAAAGCAAACCGGCCAGTCAGTCCGGCAGTCAGAATCCGGCCTGTAATCACAAGGGCGGGCCTTTTCTTTCCTTGAGATTAAAATGCATGGTTTCTGACATGGTTTCCAAGCCATTCTGTCCGGCATGGAAACCATGTCAGAAAGCGTGTTTGAGGGGCCACACCACGGCCACCAGTTGGAGGCCGAAGGGGCACTTATGGTGCCCCCCTGTTGATCCTTGCACCTTGTGGCAGGCACCTTAAGGTGCCTGCCACAGGGTGCAGGGATGGACCGCTCCTCCCATTTCACTATGGGAGCATGCATTATGGCAGGTTTACGGCCGTAATGCATGCTCCCATAGTGAAATATAGGAAGGCGACCGTACAGTGTTTGGTCGCATCCTAATGAGGCGATCAAGACCGCCGACCGGGTGTCGGTCGGTCCCATGCATGAGTCGGTGTCGGGCGGAAGTGATTCCGCCTGACATCATAATAAGCCCCTTAGTGTTAACAAACCACAAAAATAACAAAATCATTTATACTATTAAATTTCACATGAGAATTCTCTGTACAAATGTAAATATTACATAGGATTTTAAAAAAATTATTGTTATATTTTAACAAACAGATATTTAGATTCTTCGCTTACATAAGTATCTTACTGTAAGCTTATGGGTTTGTCCTTTTATTATGATAACACATATCTATCACAAGATATGAACATTATTATATTATAGTTTTATATATATATATATATATATGTAGGGCAGGACTACTGATTTATGACTGAATAAATCTAATTCACACGCAAAACGGAGTTTGGGCTCGGTTCTTTCGCTCTTTGGTTACAAAGGAATTCACGAAGGAAGTTGGTGTCATATATATATATATATATATATATAAATATATATATATATATATATAATGCTGGCTCTGCATTTATGTATTCATAATACCTTATTTATACTTACTGGTGGAAAGTAAATATTACATGTAAAAATATTATGTATATATATACATATACACATGTTTATTATGTATGCTTTATCCTTTTCATGGGGGGACATTCCTTTCAGGTGCAAACAGCGAAACTATGGAATAATTTGCCGGTGGAATTAAGGATGATGTCAGCTCTTCTGGCATTTAGGAAATCATTGAAAACTTGGCTGTTCCAGCTTTAATGCCCAGTTCAGCGGTCTATGTGGCACAGTGATTTCAGTCATCACGTTCAGCGCCGGGACACTCAACTGAGTAGCTGTGCGCTTTATAAAACCCATTTAAAAAAACATAACATGTATAATTAGGTCGATATATAGATGACATTTAAGTTGGTGGATGTATGCTTATGGGTTTATTTTCGATGCTAAAACATATCTTTCACAAAGTGTAAATTTGATTAGAGGAAATCTATGTGTACGTGCTCAACTACTGAAATATTGGGGAAAATTACACTTTATTTATCACCAGCTAAGTAGTGAATGCTTGAGTTTGTAAATATTTATACGTATACATAAGAGTTTTTATATGGTACAACTTTTTTACTTCATATAATTTTCATATGTGTAATATGTTAACATATTTAGGTATGTATATCTTCTATGTGTTGGTATGTATCTCTATATGTGTATATTGTCCACCCACAGTGGAAGAAAACAAAAAAGAATTTAAAAAAAACCTTTACAACTCTGCCCAATATCTGACTCACCCCAAACGTCTTTCAAACTATCCTCCAACCTTCACTTCCTGACTTATCCCAACACTCTGATTCTACTATGAACTCCCATATCACCATTTAAAAAGTCTTTCCCTATCTATCCCTTCTCTATCCTACTTCATCCAACTAATAGGCACCCATGTCCATCTCTCCCAATAACAATTCCCATTTTCCCTCTTCTAATTCACCAAAAACAAATCTATCCCTTCCAAACTACACACTTAAAGCATGAAATTTCAATAAGCAATTACTTGACTCAATTTCCACCACTTATCCCCAAGAAGATAAAAAAAGTTACCAATCTACTTACTAAAAAAATCTCTAATATTGGGCTCCTGAGTAGCGTGATACTCACCGAAAAAAGTTTCAACATCTCATCAGGGCTAGTAAGCCCTATAGCAATACAATTACAATGACAAGTATTTCTCAGTGGTTTCAGTTTTGTTAGACATGGTACCTGAGCCTAAGCAAAATAATTTGGTCAAGGAGAGAACAGGAGGAGAGTACAGGATTAGAACTGGTCCAGGTCTCTAGTTGACAAATTAAGCACTAGAACAGGGATTTCCAATCAATGTCTTGGCGGCTGCATCCAAGCCATGTTGTCAGGATATCAACTGAAAAGATGATTTTACATAGAAATAATATTCATCTAACTTGTTGACTTGGTCAGTGGTTATCCTGAAAATCTGCATGGATCCAGCCCTCCTGAGACTGCACAGGCTATGCTACTTTCACAATTACAATATACACTGTTAAAGGTTTCCCTTTGATGTTGTAACGTGATTCACATGGTGTCATAATTAAGGGTAATCAGGTTGCTAAAAAAAAATGTAATATACTATGGGTCATATTTACAATTAAAGTGGCAGAGCGCGGAATTAAGCCAAGAAGGCCGAAGCTGCACTCCGTCACTATAGAAAAGTAGGGCGGCACCGTATTTACAGCAATACGGTGCAGGCCTGCATTTCTCCCTGCGCCTGGGCTAAATTTAGCTGCATAGTGCCATCACAGGCTCCCTTAGAATCATAGTTCAAGGGTGCCTACGTTGTGGGAAATTATTGTTTATGTGCAGGAAGGTGTCCCTTCTGGCACATGAACAATCATTTTAAAAATCTACCTAGCTTTCCCAAACGAACAAATGATACAAGATCTGATTTTGTTCAAGAAGATGTATTATTTATGAACAGTAGCAGCACATGCCCATGGAGTGGGCGAGAAGGGCATTTTAGGCGTTCTAACGCCTTCATAGAGGGCTCAGTTCTCAAAATATAATCTACACCCGGTTTACTACCTATCCTCGGTATAGATGCATGTTAAGACTTCACAAAGGTTTTAACGGGTTACACCAAAAAAATCTATGACATTGCAGCTTTCCAGGAATAAACCCGGAAAATATTCAGGAATCTGCAGTTGTTACAATGTGGCGGCCATTCCAAGTACGCAACAATGTGTACAGCACAAACGTGCACGGGAAATGCCATCACATTTGGCAATGCCACTTTTATCTACACTGGGAAATATTTCCCACACAATTTTCGGGTTATCTTCTTTTGCTTCCCGTCCTGGAAATGGATTTAGTCCTGCCCTGGGTAGAGGTAAATTTCTTGACACGTCCAAAGTGGGAATGGGTCATAGGCACATTTGTGGGTGTTCCCAAATTTTCCAGTATATCTATGCCTAGGAACGCTCATCATGGGGAAATAATATGCATGAGTAACAGGATTTATGAGGACAAGACCACCTTTTGTAAATAGCCTAAACTGAGCCTTTTCAAATTGGACCCCCAAAGCCTTTTCTGGTACAAGTATTCAGGGTACATTCAAAGACAACATCAGCATATTGTGCTCTTTTGCACCCTGTTTGTAAATACTGCTTGGCTTTATTTGATTGAGAATGTTTTTATTTATACAGCTAACTGTGTTACTGTATTTATTAAATACAAAATCACTTATCACATATATCTCTTTTTGCACTGTTTTTATATCCAGTACCTATGCTATATTTGAATGCCATGGTTCTATGCAATGCTCTTATCCCTCAATGTACTTACTGTGTTTAAACCCTGTGTTAGGGGGACCTACCCTGGTCCATGATAGTTACATTCATACCAGAATTCCGGGATACTTTGTTTTCATACACAGCGCCAGATTTTCAGGATAATCTTTAGCTATAAGAATGACTCCCAATTAGTTCCACCTTATATAAATGTATCTCTTGTGGACACAATATCTTACAAATCTGGCATGGATCCGGTCCTTCTGGACTGAGGCTGGACATCTCTTGGTCTTCTGGGCTAGGAGGTACTTTATTTGCCTTAATTGCATTACACTTGCTTTTCGAACAGTGATGAATTGTCGATAGATTTCACATAAAAAAAAATCTTTCCATGTAATTCCTTGTCTGTCCTGATTTAAACTGCTGAGGTACAAAGGTTTTCTTCACAAACTTTGTGAAGTTTGTTCATTTTTATGTTAATTGAATTTGTTAATTAATCTAAGTCAGTTTGTTCACTTGTCTATGGGCATACCATCCCACTTAGGGCGAAAAGTGTTTCAGCAAACAAATGATGGACGGAATGCTGACAATGCGAACATTCTCCCCCAGTCAAAAGATCTGGGCTAAATCCATCGTTCTTTTGCCCACTACGCCACCCTAGTTAGGACTCAGCCATGTGCAAATCAGGCCTGACCCTGTGCCCCATGGGAACAGTCCAGACCGAACTGCCAGGCCAGGTCCTCCCTGGACCGGAAACAAGGATCCTGGGACCGGTTTCAGGGTATGTCACCCTTCTTGAGCCAGGCTAGCTTGAATCCAGTGACACAGTGAGCAAGGGACCCACGTCTGGGCATACCCATCCCACTTAGGCCAAAAAGTGTTACAGCAAACAAATGATGGACGGAGTGCTGACAATGCAAACATTCTCCCCCAGACAAAAGATCTGGGTTAAATCCATAGTTCTTTTGCCCACTACGCCACCTCAGTTTGGACCCAGCCATATGCAAATCAGTCTTGACCCTGTGCCCCATGGGAACATTCCAGACCGAACTGCCAGGCCAGGTCCTCCTTGGACCGGGAACAAGCATCCTGGGACCGGTTTCAGGGTATGTCACCCTTCTTGAGCCAGGCTACCTTAAATCCAGTGGCACAGTGAGCAACGGTCTCACGTCTGGGCATAACCATCCCACTTAGGGCGAAAAGTGTTACAGCAAACAAATGATGGACGGAATGCTGACAATGCAAACATTCTCCCCCCAGTTAAATTCATCGCTCTTTTGCCGACTACCCCACCCCAGTTTGGACCCAGCCATATGCAAATCAGTCTTGACCCTGTGTCCCATCGGGGTGCAGCACTAAGCCTCACCCCCTCAAGGCCCCACTCCTCCTCACACAGTGAAAAACTTTCACAGGTTGACAGGTCTGTTACTGCCCCAGTTGTTAAATCTGGAGCTCCTTCTGACTGCTGCCCACCTCACGTACTCAAGGACTGATTATCAATCTATCCAGGCCCAGCACTGACACTACTGAATGAGTCACGTACTACCGGTCAAGTTCCTAAAGCCTTTAAAAAAGCCACTGTGGTCCCCCTTCTGAAGAAACCTGGTGCTGATCCTACACTTTTACCTAATTATCGTCCCATCTCTCTACTCCCGTTCTTAGCAAAAGTGCAGAGGCTTATGTAGCCAAATGCCTGTCAGCCTTCCTGGAAGAATCTAAATATCTTAATTCCTATCAGGCAGGTTTGCGGCCAGCCCGTTCTACTGAAACTGTCATCTTAGCCGTCCTGGACATTCTCCGTGACAGCGCGGATAAACGCTCTCCTCAAGCACTGGTCCTACTTTACCTCTCCGCCGCCTTTGACACGGTCGACCACGCTACTTTGGTCGACCGTGTCAAACAAGCCGGCATTCTGGGTATGGCGGCCTGTTGGCTCTCCTCCTTTCTGGAGGATCGCTTGCAGGTTGTCCGCCTAGGACACTTTAAGGCTCCACCCCGCAAAACTAACTGTGGTATACCACAAGGTTCCGCTCTTTCTCCCCATCTGTTCAACCTTTACATCTTCCCCTTAATCCAGTCCCTTAAAGACAGGAATGTGATAGTTGTTAACTATGCAGATGATCTGCAACTAGTTTTCCCGATCGATAACTCCTATAGTTCCATCACCGAATTTTAGGCCACCATGTTACATATCCAACAGTGGATGGACCATACCCATCTTAGTTAAACCCTGGGAAGATGGAACTTGTTCTTATTGGGGACAGCCTTAAATGTTGGGGTCCTCATTACTGGCCATCAGAGTTAGGTCCTTCTCCCTCCCCCTCCCACTCGTCCAAAACATTAGGAGTTACCCTCAACCATGATCTGTCACTAAAAACCCAGGTTGGCACAGTCATCTCCAAATGTTTCTTTCAAATGAGGAAGCTCAAAAAGATACATCGGTTCCTCACACAGGAAGCCCTGATCCAAGTGGTGGTCGCCACTGTCTTGTCTCTCCTGGACAATGCCAACTCTGTATACTTGAAAAAAAGGGGGAGTAGAGCCCATGGGACAGAAGGGTTGGCTGGGCCAAATGAAGTTGCAAATCTTTTTTTGCAACTCTGTATACTTGGGCATGCCTATCCATCTGTTCAAATGGTTACAGATGACCCAAAATCAGGTGGCCAGATTGATCCTGCATCAACCCAGGTGGCAGTCTGCCACTCCTTTGCTAAGGAAACTTCACTGGCTCCCAATCCCTCAACACTGTGCCTTTAAGGTGGGCTGCCTCATCTTTAAATCTTTGCCTGGTAATAACCCCAAATTTATTAACACCTTAATATCTAGGCACACCCCGTCCCGGAACCTCCGCTCTGCTCACCTCTCACTTCTTGCCATCCCCGTATTCAAACGAGTGTGTCAGGGCGGCTGTAGATTTGCCACTCTTGCTGCTAGACTGTGGAACACTTTTCCGTTGGAGATCCGCTCCTATACTGAGCTAATGCAATTTAGGAAATCCCTTAAAACGTGGCTATTTGCACAAGCCTATAACTAAAGCTGTCCGTTAATAATCTCTGAGCCTTTATAGCGCCATGAAACCATCCGGTGTACGTGCGCTTTATAAATAATTTTTAACATTAACATTAACATTAACAGGTGTGCCAGCATGAATTGCTGTCCCATGCCTGTGGCCCTGGCCCCTTCACATGCTTTACTATTTGCTCAGATAGTGAAGGGCTCAAGGCTTCGACCCCCTTCAAGGCCCGCCCACCCCCTTCAAGCTCCACCTACTCTCACACAGGTCCGAAGCTATTCTTCACAGGTTCAGAAAAATCATGGTGGCCCTTGTATGATTTAATTCCGCAAAATCTCTTTGACCCAACAAAGAAACATCACTGACTACTAATATGCAAAGGATCTTATAAGTATGATTGAGCCATGACAGGCTCGAGCGTGGCTTGGGTCTCCGGGGCTCCATTAAAGACAGGCGACAGATGAGCCAGAACATGACCCTCTCTCAACCTCCCTCATGTAGTTGTGTAAAATGTAAATGTAAATGTTGTAGTATAGCGCCTGAATCACCCCACATGGGGTCTCTCCGGCGCTTGTACGAATACCGCTGTGGAACCCTTCCTGGCTTCTCCCTGTGAGGCGCCCACTCCTGGGCCCCCCAAGGTGCAGCCAGGCATCCTAGTGCTTTTGGGGCCGTTGTGGAGATTAAGCAAGCTGTTGCCCAGAATTGGACTCATGATTAGAATATGCACCGAGGCGAGAATTATCAGGTCTGAGGAAATTGAGCCCAAGACCCGCCGAGGCGGGAATTGAACCCTGGTCCCGGGCCAGACCTCTGCATCAGGGTCTGCCGCTCTAACCATTGAGCCACACTTCTCCACAAAAGAAAAAAGAAAATCAAAAAGGCAGCATCCTGCAAATGTATCTGTGCATTGCTTTCCAGTAACATGAGAGTACACTGAAAGGTACCTTCTCTGACCTTATGTTTTTCTAAATCTTGTTCATTTGCTCTATTGAAGTGTAGGAAATCTTCTGGAATAATTGTATCTACTTAGAAGTGGAAGGCCAGTGATATTAACATGTAACATGCTCTACCAATCTTAATCCATGTAGTAGTTTGCTGGAGTGCTTTCTATACCAGGCTTGGAAATAATCATTCGTGTTCGATTGCCACTCGATACACCCACTTTTTATTTAGGTCCAGTTGTTTTATTATGTAGTAATTTGAATAATTTGCAGAAACCGAACTCTCGAAAGACAACTTGTGCACGAAAAATTGTCCTTTCTACCAAATCTAGCGCCCAGGAACCTGTTCAGGAATCTTGGCCTTCACAGTAGACCTAAGTATGTGATCCTTGGCAAACTGCACGTCACTTTTTATCCTTAACTGCAAAAATGTTGTGCATAAACAAGCGATCAGTCTAGGGTTATCCCCTTACAAAATGTGTTCATATATATTTTAAAAGAGTATCTTGCCAGAATGTTACGTCATCTATTGTGTAAGTTACATGGTTTCCATGGCTCCTCTCCTGCTTTGGCGTCTAAGGCCCGTGCAGGTAAGAGCGATGGAGCCTGGTTGGGAGGGGGAAGGGAGGGGGGGTTGACAGACGATGACGAGTGAACATCAGGGCCGGACAGGCCATAGCGGGCACCGGGCAATCCCCCAGTGGGCTGCACCGGTGGGGGCCGGTGGGGGCCGTTTTTGTTACAGGGCCGTTTTTGCAGCATAGCTGCAAAATCGGCCCTGTACCAAAATCGGCCGAAAACAGGCCCCGGCAAAGAGCTAGGCGGCACCTCCACACCCCCGCGCCCCCCCGAGTGGGGAGGGGGGCGAGCACTTTGCTAGGGCCGGTTGTGGTTCCCAGTCCGGCCCTGGTGAACATGTATTATTTAATTTTCCCTCTTCATTGTCCATCGAAACCCCCCACCGCTTTTACCTGCACAGGCCGCTGCTGGACTCTGAGGGCAAGAGAAAACCCCTGGCTCAGCTCCATGAATTTGGTAGCTTGTCCACGTCTACCTGCTTCCCTCACCTTCACTGTCGTCATTGCTCTGTCGGCTGTTCCTGCTGGCCCCTCGTCCAGACCCAAGGCGCGGGTTGCCCAGTTGGTCTTGTTCCTGCTGCTGTTGCTGCTGTTGCTGCCTTCGTGCAATCTTTTTCATCTGAAATGTAAGGAAAAATAACATAAGATCTTCATTCGCTGCTTGTGCACCAGTGATCGCCCAGTGCTTGCTCCATGCAGCTCATGACAGGTAACAGATTCTAGAAAAGTTTATGGAAAACATAAAAAGGCCTCCAAACTGTGCACCTTGGTAACAGACACACCATGCTGAAGAGGCTGCTGTGTTTTAGTGAAAGCAAACAGAGTGGCAGTGAGACAACTGCAATGGGTGTTGTCTTTTGTCACTCACGTCCTGGTGAAGAGAGCTTCAAATAAACCTTAAAGGCAGCCCTGCCCATAATTTCTGGTAAACGATCAAACTGAGAACACATTTCCATTTCATGGAGACCTTGCTGTGAGAACAGAATTTTGGCAATCATATATTTGATTACATTTTTAAATGGATAACTGCACACAACTGTAATGGTGGGCTTATTAAATAGGTCCAGAGCTGCCAGTTGTATAGAATAAGTATAAAAAAATATGTTTGTCATTCGGTGGAAGGGGGGATGCGGGGGGTGGGGGGTGTAGGTTGATTTTCTGTACACAAGTTTGAAGACCTCTGGTCTAGAGAAAGTGCAATTTTTATACCTTGAAAATAGTTGATCATATTTTTCTCACGAGTTTTCGTTTATTTTTTTAAATTATTGTATCAAACTGAGATGAGTGTCCCGTATTGCGAAACGAAGACGTATAAAGATAACTTCTTGTAGCAACATACCTTTTTCTCATTTTTTGTTACTCTATCCACTAATGGCCCTCTGTCCCTATAACTGCAACTCTCTTCTTTGAGTAGGACACTAGCACTGTTGGTGACGAAGAACTATTTGCTAATCGATGGAAAAAGTGGAAAAAGTGTTTTGCTACTGACATTAACATTTTTTTCTAAACAGCAAAGGTTTTTATTGACATCTGCAAAAAATGTGCGAAAGGTTGTACAAAGTCTATTATTCGAAAAAGATTTTCCAAAACCTTTAAATGGTTCTCACCCGAACCAATGCCTTTATGGTCATAACTTTTACAGAAACATGTAGTTTCCATTTTTTCTAAATATTTAAAAGCAATATAACTTTCTGACATTTCCAAGCCACCACTATTGTGCCAGCGAAGCATGACTCCCGGCAGGTCAGCCCCATCCGATCCTTCGGGGGTAGGGCGGTGTAAATTTGCATATTGGTCATATATTTATTTAGTTTTGCCAATTTGGAGAGCACAGGCAAGTTTCAAAAGGATATCTGAGCATTTTACATGAGAACAGAACCTACTGCAGTTCATTGTTTCATAATATAATAAGACAATATACACATTAACATCAGTAAAGCAAGAGAGGTATTCTTACTTTCAGTATGGCCGCCAGAATGTACCAAAATTGGGTAGATGGTTGCAGAGGGTTAGTAGATCAGATTTCATTGATGGCATTAGGGCAACATGTAGCGTCTTCTAAAAGATTAACCCAAAATGGAGCCAAGTAAGTAGGATGTCGCTAATCATCCTATGTCTTTGCGCAGAGGACTACTTGGTTATAAACAGAGGCAAAGCCTCTCCCGAAGAGTTAAAGCAACTCAGTCCATGGAACAGGCACCGATAGCACCAATGATACCATTGTCCTCCTGTAACATACCTGGTACCAAGGGCCCTTTGTGTCCTGTATCTCAGAGGCCCTCCATCCACCCCATGCCTCTGAGGCACGTTGATTCACCCAGCATATGGCGTGTACGACAGGCACTGAAAAAAGGCACTAGATTCTACAGGCAGGCTCTCCGTCACCCATGAGACTCAGTGGGACATCATACATCAGGGCAGATGGATGTGGGCGCCCGCTTTTTGCCAAGCATGGTGGACCTCCTTGACTCTACCTTGTCAGATTTAAAGAATGGCCAGGATAGATGCGAGGCATCCTCTAAGAGTGGAAAGTGGCAAGACATGCTTCAGGAGCCTCTATAGCCTGAGCGGCCTCCATAGCCTTCCCAAGTACCGCGGCTGCAGTTGGATGACGGGGTAGGTGGTGGTGAATTCTAGGGTCATTAATTCTCCTAAGCTCATTGGAGGAGCTCCTGCCCTGCCGCCAGCATCTTACTGTTGCACTCACTGGCCTCCTGCAGGACCATGATATCTGACCTCTGAAAGTGCAAGTTGGTATTGGCATGCTGCACGATCACCAGCACTAGGCATTGGATTGGCAGTTTGCGGATTAGCAGCTGAGTAGACTTTTGGTAGTGGTGGATCTCACGGAAAGCAACTTTTCCCGCAGGTAGAGGTGAGGTTTCTTTACTCTACTGGAGGAAGGGTCCCTCTTGTGGGCAGTTTTGGTAGCCGGCTGCCTGAAACGTTGTTTCCCTCGTTATGGACTTGCGGGTGGTCTGCTTATTGTGGGCCATGGCGATGATGTGCGCTCCTTGTACAACATACAAGATACCCTTCTGTAATGAGACATGCACAAGCTACTTATCAGTCTTACAAAAATCCAAAATTCGGTTTCAAGTCCAGAGGTCCAGAGGATATCCAATTGGCTCTGTACATGTGGTAAGTGAATATAAATACCAGATTGGGAGTGGTCAATCTGCCACTCTGGCATTTTCCTGGGATGCTAAAGGTTAGCGGGCTGCTCTCAGAGCAGGATGGGCTGCATAACCCAATCATGCCTCAGGATACTGCTATAGTTGCATCTTCCAGAAGTGTGGGGCTAATTTGAACATTTGTGCCAGGGCTGATTTTGGTTTCTTGTTCGGTCCTGGTAAATACATTAGACTGTAGTTCGACCACACATTGCTGTCAAGACTGTAAATTACTGCCGCACTGAACTCTTTGAAGATCTCTAGACCCTCTTTTCTTCTAAAGGTATTCACTGCAGCCACTGGCTCTTGCTTACTAAGCTAGAGGAATTTCAATTCTTATATATGTCACTGAACTATGGCTACCCAAATTCCCCTCGAATCTAGAAACAATTGAGGCTAATGCCTAGAGACAATGTCTGCTAATCAGTAATTGTACAAGGGCGGAGATGGTTAGGCTAGAGTTAGGTGTCCAATCAAGCTGAGCGATTGCTGTAATGTACACACCATGATGGGGTTTCAAGCTAAGGAAAGCCACCTGAAGGACTCAACTGTCCAGGATCTGGTCACAACTGCAGACATCTTCTCGCCAAAGACATGCGTTGCTGGACTCCAGTACTATGATCTGTGATGAGAAAATAACCAGGATGCCCTTCACTGTTTATTGCTTGACTTTACTGAGCTCAGATTAATGTGGATCTCATCAAAGATTAAACCTTAACATCAAATCAATAAATACATAATGGAACAGAATGCTTCCCAAAATGTAAGGATTATTGAAGAATTTCTATCTTGTTCAGTTTTATTTGGGGAAAGTCCAACAAATCTCCGTGTGTGGAAGGGGTGTCTACAAAGTTAGACCCCATGAATGAACAAATGAATACAATTTGCATAAGGCACAGTTGCTTTGGGCACGGCAGCAAGTGAAAGATTTAACCAAGCCAGTCGCTAGTGGAAAACAAATGTTTTGAGTTATTGTCAACGTTTAGAGTCCTTAACTTGTTGGGTAGACCATTCTTAAGTTTTGCCCCCGACATAAAAAAAGGCACCAACCTCTTCTTACTCTATGGATTTTGGGTACTGTCAACAAGCACTGCTTTGCGAATCGAAGTGATCTGATGGACATGTAGGCGAAAACATTTCTCTCCAGTGGATCGGGCCCTTTTTATGAACTGCTCTGAGGGTAACCGTCAGGGCCTTAAAATGTATTAGTTTCTTGATTGGAAGCCAATAAAATAGCTTTAAGTGAGATGAGATGACGGCCATCTTCGGAGAGTTAGAGTCAGTCTTGTGGCTGGCTGTTGAACCAACTGCAGCCTGTGGATAAGAGTCAAAGGAGATCCAAGATAAAGTGCATTCACCTAGTCCAGCCTAGATGTTACATGCTCCACCATTAGATTCAAGCTTCAAACCTCTCTTGAAGCTGAACAAAACATGATTGCGTTTCTCTTGTTTTGTGCAGCGGGGAGAGGGCCTAGCTGTGGGACTAGACCACTCATTAAGGGGCTGGTCAGTCATGATGTGCATGGTGCAGAGGAGTTAACAATGAGGGACTCTGCTCACGAGTACAGAAGTAAAAGCTCCTTCACGCAAGGAACAGTCGCTGATTAATTCCCATCACATTTCTAAAAAGGAAATATCGATTTTTTATTGTGTTACTTGCTACATTTATTGGGGACTAATCTTACACAACCACACTCTAACCTGCCCCTGATTAATAATTTTAAGACCCTTTTATCTAACATATAGAAATTACCATCAGGATTTGAACCCAGTTAGTTGATGTCAGTACTCACACATCGACTTGAAAGAGCAGCCAGGTGTTTAGATAAAGAACTCAACATAGCATACTCTTATTTAAATATTTTTGAAATACATTTGGGGAAAAGACATATCCAACGGAATTCCATGTTAGAAACAATGTTCTCTTCAAACCATTTTGCCCATGTGTTTTTTAATGACTAAATAGTGCTTATAAGATTCTGTGCATGCTCTACACATGCTCCTCCCGGCCAGCCACCCATGCATTTGGAACAAAAAAGGACCCAGTAGAGGTCTATACTCTGGTTTTGAATAGAACCCCCAACACCAGTTCTGTGACAAACCAGTGGGACGTCCGACCCTCACACAACAGCATTATCATCTTCTGCCTGGGGCTGTAGGACCAGTACTCACTGGTTGCACATTGTTCCCTTCCTGGAAATCTAACTGTAGCCTGGAAGATTGCACCACATATGTGTTGTTCAGATTGCACAAGTTGGCATGACACCCCTAACCATGCATGCATCACCTAGCTCTGCGGTGGAATCCAAGCTGAATTCCATTGCTTCGAAGCAGTCCCCAAGCATACTAACCTTGGCTCTTTGATTCTGGAACCAAACCTGGACAACGCGGACAGTGAGGCCCGTCTCAGCTGCCAATGTCTCTCTCACCTACCAGAAGAAAAGAAAAATGTCACCATTTTGTCAAGCTAGGTCATTGTAAAAGGAACAAGCATCCAAAGTTGTACACACTTGCACCTTTTTTTGTTGTAATGTGCAGTAGCACCATGAATGTGCTATGATAAGAAAAGTTGTGCAATGCCTTGTTTTATTAATCAATCCAACAGGTCAAAATGTACTGCAATGGTCAAAATTACAACATGTAAATATGAGATATACACCTGAAACAATAGGGAGCATAGGTCACTGTAACAGAGGGGTTCCCATTATTGAGGCCCGTGATGGATGACTTTATAAAGAACAAGTGAACAGAGACGGACTAGCACAACAATTAGATCCGGGCACCAAAATGAGAATGACCCCATTTGTGAATTCAATAGCTAAAAAGTGGCCCATATATGCACACTGGGGCAGTTTTGAACTTGTGCTGTACAAGTGTTTTGTAAGGTATGGAAGACTGCATGCATTTGAGCTTGCAGCAGGCAATGCTTGTTTTAATATCAGGGAAATAAACAAAAAAATCCGGTCCATCATGTGATATAACGGGCCCACAAACAGCCAAAAAAAACGGACCCGCTCACTGACCTGTCAGACCAGCCCATCGGGCACTGCCTGGTAGCCTTGTAGGCCAGTCCGACCGTGCAAGTGAATTTATCAAAGCAAACCAGTAGATGGCAGACAATGAACAGCTTCTAAACCTAGTTATTCAAGTTTGAAACTATTTTAATGAGTATTTGTTCTCTTTCAGCTGCTGGGAACATAAAAAGCCTTGTAAACGAAACACTGAATATCCATTTCTTGTCATTACCACTGAAAATATTGGCTGATGCCTGTACGTCACTTTCAAGGAAGTGTGTGATATTGTGAAAAAAACATTAGTTGTTTAAAAGAACCCTCACTCACCAACCTGGTTGGTGACATGCTTCATCATCGGGGTCCCACCGGGAAGACCGAATGTCTCCCCGGTGTGCTGCGACACCTGTAATTACAGTGGAGCTGTTTTTTTTCAATTTTTGAAGTGATACGGTGATAGTGAATAGTGATGTTAAAAGGAAGCAAAATAGTTTCAAAAAATAATTTTAATATAGAAATATAGGAACTATAAGCAAATGTTAAAAATGCGTGAGGCGGACACGGGATGGTTATAATTAACAACTAATGGTTTTTTCACAATATCACACACTTCCTTGATTTCTTAATTTTTGGGTTGCAGTCACTAGCCCTTGTTTTGATTTGCGCCGATAGTCACTCCTTTGTTCTTGATTTATCTTTGTAAGGGGATGAGGAGTGCCTCCTAAACCCTGCCTCTCCTATTGTTAGATTATATACGTCATTTTCCCCAATACAAGCCTCTTCCCATTCCCAAGATTATGAAAACCGAAGTACTGCTCAAAGCATCCAGCCATCTTTGACTGGTGCATCACACCTCTACTGTGAATGCGCTGTCCAGTGGTATGCAGGAAACAGAAATATACGCCATGCTACATCTTATGTTCAGTAACTCCATATCCACTGATTGATAAATGTGTTCAATATTGTTATTCTTATAGTGTTTATTAATAAAATCTAAAACTATTTTTGAATTTCCCCCCGTTACGAGGCATTTCAGTCAAAATATTTCCAGTTTGATATGCAAGCTATGGGCTCATCTACAAAATACAGTTAATATGACGTGCAAATGTACATCAATGCTTGTGTTCATCCTTTCGAAATAGAAATGAAGGCTGTGGCCAACAAATCATTTCAGCCTCAGATAGCACCAGTCCTGATCGCACATGAGGGGAGTCAGTGGCAGAACGCAAGATGATGCCCCGCCCACTGCAGAATGTGATTAGGGGCCCTCGAGAAAGAAATAAAAAAGACTTACCTGCTAGTCACTGCAGCCTCTTCTTCTTTCTCGATGTTTTGCTGGCTCCCAGCAGCACCCAGGCCCGCTTAAGCCAATCACGATGCTGCTGTAACCACGGCAGCAGCCTTGTGATGTGTTTGAGTGCCGTGGTTCAGCGCTCCGACAGGGACAGGGAGCCTGGGCATGTTCTATACCCAGGCTGAATATGCAAAGTGCGCATGACTGGCCGGCCAAAGATGGCTCACCAAACCATTATGCACACTTCATGCAGCAACACTCACTCCTTCTCCCTTGATGTCACCGGAGCCTGGCCCGGCTCGCCCTGTCCTAACCTAGCTGCAAGATACTAAAAATAAAATGATAATACCGTCTGATATTATCATTTTCTTTCTTCTTTTACACTACTCCGAGAGCAATGGAGCGATGCTCCTCCACCTTAGCGGAGGAGCCGCCACTGGCTTAAATCACTAAGAGGAATGTATAGCTGGAGGAATGAGTGACTTGCAAGTTTTTCCACAGTTCTCACTTAGGTGAAAATCCTGCTGATGTCACTTCCAGATCTGGGTTGATTTTTTGGTGTTTCATGTAGTGAGAAGTAGCCATTACTTAAAAGGTCATTATCATTTGTAGCAGCCCAGCCACAGGCTATCTAACTATGCTCTAGACAGGCTCACAGGTGCCAACATCTTTGAAAAGATATTGAATGCGCAGGCACTGTGCAACACCAGTCTGGAATGAGGGGGTATTGAGTCGCGCTCCCTTGTAATCTGTAGTTATTGGAGCAAAATAGTGGTATTTTACATGTCCTTGACAATAGGAGAACCCTTCCCCATTATAGACACTGTGCTTGAAGGTTTGTCAGGACAGGTTAAGATCGTCACTTTTTTCCAATACAAGGACTTGTTAAGCAGTTATTATGAAGAGTGACTCTTTCCAGAACTCAGAGTCATGTGCAAAAGTCAATAAAGGATCAATGATCCATAAATCCAAGAGATAGGCTGTAATCCTAACACTTGAATTTATGGATCATTGATCCTTTATTGACTTTTGCACATGACTCTGGGTTATGGAAATAATAATAATAATACACATTTGTGAAGCGCGAACAATCACTCATAAGGGTCTCCAGGCGCTGGGACCTTCGTGACGATTAAGCAAGCTATTGCCCAGAGTCACATGGTGCTGGGCTAATCTGCCGCATGGAGATCGAACCGTGATCCCCAGATTCCAGCGTCAGTCGCCCTGGCCGCGGCACCACACCTCTCCCTGGAAAGAGTCACTCTTCATTAAAACCGCTTAATAAAACCTTGTATTGGAATTTGTTCTGGGGAAAAAGTGACAATCTTAACCTGTCCTGACAAACCTTCAAGCACTGTGCAAAACCAGCCTTGGTGGGGCACCTATTAAAAACGTTAACAGTCTCCACTAATTTTAAACATTGTAAGAGCTCTTTATAGAGTGGTGACTGTTGCCAGTGCTCTTGCATGTGCAGACAACTGAAGACATAGAAGGGGAGGGAGGGCCAAGACTGCCTGTTCCTCTCTTCGACCTGACCACCACAGCTAGATGGTCTTCAGAGAGGTGCATACCCATCCCTCCCTCTGAAGAGATGCACACAGACACATATGATGCTTCACATGGCATGAGAAGCTAATCATTTTCACTTGAGCCTGCTATCTTTCAGTGCACTAACACTGCCAAATTCTTATTCATTTAACCTCATCCATGCTGGTGACGAGCTGAGCTCGTCATGGAGTACAGTTGAGCTCCACTCATGACGAGCTGAGCTCGTCACGGCCGTTGGAACGTTCGCACGCGGGGCTAATTTCACCACTGTGCTGAACGTTCTAAAAACGGGTGCGGCCGTGACGAGCTCAGCTCGTCATGAGGGCAGCTCCGCTTTGCTTCATGACGAGCTCAGCTCTTCACCAGCATGGGGGCGCTGCGCGCGGCCCAAACCCCCGCACAGCGGGGGGGAACACCCCGCAGCGAAGGGGTTAATGTAAGGCACCCTGTTTTTATACAGAGTAGGTTATGCTTCTGATGTCTGGCTTTGACTTGTATTAAATGGTACAATAAAACAAAAAAGTAGAGCTCGTCTATGTTTTGTGATGTAATAAAACTTGCCTTGAGATGCTCCACCATTCATTTTATAGCTCTAACATATTTGGCAATGCTCAGTCCTTCAAATCTCAAATGGATTGTGTTCCTTAAAGACTTTAGTGTGAATAAAAGCTATGTTGATGAGTGAATGGATAGCCATCTTATTTGTGAAGATGGGTGGATGATGGAGAGTGTGGGAAAGAGTGAAGAAGATGTAGATGAATGGACTGAAGAGTGTGAGGCTGAACGAAGACGGCATAGATAGTGTTTGGGATGATTTAAGAGTGCGCAGATGAATGGGCAGAGAGTGTGGGGTGAATCCGTATTTGTAAAGCGCAAACTATTCACCCTTACAGGTCTGAAGGTACTGGGGGCCGTCATGGAAATTAATTAAGTGAGCTATTGCCCAGAGTCACATGGTGCTGAGCTGCCACTGGAGCTGGAGCTGGGGATCAAACCATGAACCCTGTGCTTCGAAGTCAGCTGCCGTGGCCACTGCACCACACCTTTCCATGTCGAATGAATGAAGACGTAGATGATGAATAGTTACACAGTGTTGGGATACTAAAGCGGGCGTGGATGGATACAGAGTGTGATAATGAACGAAAAAGTCGTAGGTGGTTAAAATGGGGGATAGAGGAATGTAGAGAGTATGGATGGTGATAAATGGGTGAGTGGATGATCTCAGTGGTAGGATGGATAGATAGATTGATGGACTCACTGATGGATGGATCTTAGTAGGCACATGGATGGATGGACACGTTGTGCTGTGATGACTCAATGGCCTATGATCCTATCAGTGGTAAGGTAATATGCTACCACATCATTACAAGGGTTGTTTGGCTTGTGCTACACAAGCCATATATACCACTTCCCTTCCTTTTAAAGGGCTCCTGCCGCTCAGATGTGTCAGATAAGAAGGTAGACTTTAGTTTAGACCTTGTAAGTGTTTTAAGGTCAGAATGAATATTTTAAAAAAATGTGAAATTACCAAAGAAGACGTGAAAGGCTTCCCCCGACTGCATAATGCTGAGCTATTACTTATTTCACTGGCTGCCAGAGCCATATTCTGGAAGCCAATGTAGATTCCTTGAATGTCCTAAGATAGGGTGACTACCTCTCCACTAATTACATGGACATGTTTAATCTAATGTCCACTGCTTTGCAGTGATAGTGCACTGTGTTGTGGATGTTGGCACACTGTGCCATTTGCAAGGGAGCATTACTCAGTTAGTGATGGTGTACTTTGCCACTGGTGTTGATGCACGGATCTATGGGTGACGGTGCAGTGTGTCCTGGGTTATAGTTGAATGTGCTGTGGGTAGTGGTGCACTGTTCTGTGAGTGATAGTGCATTGATTTGTATATGATGGTAAACTATGCCGTTGGTGGAAGTACACTATGCAGTGGCTAGTGGTGCACTCTCCAGAGCATATGGTGATGCACTGCTTGGTACTTCTCTGGTATGATGACTGAGGAGCGCATGTGTGGGATTTTGAAATTGTTGTCTGTGCTCCTTATCTATCTCTCATTCATGTTTATAGGTTAAGAAGTGTTCTTCCATCATTCTTGGTGAACATATTGTGTGTATGCTTGCTCAAAGGGGCTTTGGTACATTGACACACATACACACTATCTCTCTTATACGTGATGCAACTAATTACTCTACATTTCTCTCCCTCTCTGGTCTTTTACTACCTATGAGCTGGAAATCCACGTTTATCAACAGAGCACTATGTCTAGTACTGTCATTCGGGGTAAGAGTAACCATGTATATGGCCTAGTGTTGTGAATCACTGGGACTCTAGTACGCACTACACCAAATATATTATTCCTTTAAACCATTTTGTTCATTTCATCATGTCATAATGCCAAATTTATTGTATTTTCCAATATTCTTCATCAACATCATTAGTTAAATGATACAATGTTTTTCACAATAACATGAAATTATACATAACGCAATTATACTCTAAACACAGGTTTACAAACGAAAATTAAAGGGACAACTCAATGCATTTCGGGGCAAAAATGCCCCTTCGTCAGGGGTCTGGAAAAAAAGGGAAGATACAAACAAGGAGAATATTAATCATACAAGCTGAACAATATTGACTCTTATTGTGTCATCAAAATTTTACTTTATCAACGCTATTCGGGGTAAGAGGGCACAATCTTGTGGTAACTATCCCTTATGGCAGATGACAAATTTAGCAAATATTTACTAGTTTTAAATTTCTAAATAAGTACAGTTACATACAATGCTCAATACTGCTGTGTATTGTACCAATCAAAGAACATACATCTACGTTGACTTGTACTTGTGTCTGCAGTCTATTTACTTACTGTCATTACTGCTTTACTTACACAGATGTATACATAAAATTGTCCTTTTGTCCTGTATTTTGACCCTTTTATCGGTTGTGATTGTTATGCTTTTTCTCTTCTAGGCATTCTCATTTTTGCTTACACATGTTATCCATTTACAGGTGAATGTGCATGATTGATATGCAATGCACATTTATTTAATGTCACTTTTGCCCCTTGCAACATGATAATTGAGTCTGATCGAGAATATTCACAGAATTAGATCGGAGCTTGCTTTTTTCTTCCAAATGATTATATTAAGTTGTGAACAAAGTTCCATGGAAAGCTGATAACAATGTTTCTTGTTTGTTGTATTGTTCAAAGAACACCGCCTCACAGAATGAAAGTAAGTAAAAGGGCACCTGGCTGTTTTCTGCTACTCATTTATTTATTTGCAAAGTTTTATATAGCGCTGACTAGACCCGTGGGTATCAGAGCGCTTTACATGAGGATCAGTGAGTTACAGGTTCCATAATTACATAGACAAGTATAGACATAGGAAAAAAGAGAAAAAAATGAGATTACACAATAATGTGAGATTATTAGCGCGTACACACGTTTACTCATTTATCTTGAGACAAGCCTTGCTGAATTGCATTACTAACCCTTTCTGAAGGATATCGGGAGGCAGTTAGGCTTCACTTGCTGAGCATATCAGCCTTGCTAGGAACACAGATGAGAATAGAACACCTTTCTATTATATTGAACATTAAGACGTATTGTTCATACAGGTATGTTGGTGTGAACCATCTGAAACTCGAAATGTCTTCTTTTGGTACCAAGATAAATTTAGTATATAAAAAAATGAGGGTGGGATTGTTCTAAATAACACTGCCCATTTGATAGAGTATTTCTTGCTTTTTACCCTTTTACTATTCTCTTTCTCTTTATTGTAGTAACAGTTCATATTGCGGACACTAGGATAGGAATTTGATTTTAACGATACATCTTTAAAATGTACCATGGTTTCCTAGTTTTCTTGAATGTGCTCTTCCTTAATGAAAGGGGGTTTTAAGTTCTACTCTCTATCCCTGTGATTTCACAGAGGATTGATTGTTAACTGAAACACATCTCATTCAAATACTATGCAGTGAGTTGTGGGGGGGTTACAGCCCGATTTGTTTCTGTTTCTGGCTGGCATATTGACTAAGTCCTTAGTTCCAGGGAATCTAGAAACCCTAATTATGGGCTGTGTTCTAGAAAATGTATCTGTCCTGCAATTGTAAAGTCTCTGCCCAGAATTTACCACCATTGCAGGTGGTCGCTCTATCCATACTTTGTAATACTTGGTAATCGTTTTTGCGCTGCTAATGACAATCTCAGGTACCTAAGTTTGAATAGAAAGGAGGAAAACTCCTGCACTGTAAAGATTCATTTAACTTTGAATTTGGTTTTCATTTTAGGAGTGTGCATTATATTTTATATGCAGTTACTTCTAGTTACAGAATATGTTGTTCTGGGTCTGACCCTGCCCAGATGCACTGACTCTACCCTACCCTACTTGTGCTGAGGATCACAGTTCCCATACTTTTATCTTGCACTTCGATTGCTAATAACATAAATGTTAATCGCACTTCTGTGAGTAAACATGAGTGATTACAGTTCTGGTACGGTCGTGGGCCAAGTTTGCACTGTTCCAACAAAACAGTGTAAACAAACAAAAATGCTAAAAATGTGGCTACTAAGAAAATCGCAGATAATGCCTCATGTGTGATTATCCCATTTGCATATTTTAAAAAGAGGGATCCAAGAATAGGCAATGTCGATGAGGTTCACAAACACAGAGGAGCCAAACCTGCAAAAAAGATAGGTACTTTCCAAAGACTGGAGCTATTCCTTCCTCCAGCTGTCCTTCCCTCCTAAACTATAACTTTCTGGACCAGCAACAGAGTAGGAAAACATGTGCCTAACATGGCTCAAAAAATACAAGTAAAATGTTAAAAAGTAGTTTTTAATGAGCATACCTAGGCCATTTTGTACATGCGCAAGACGAGACGTGAATTGCACGTACTCCACTGAAACAGGTATCTTTTTTCAGCGTTCTCATAGATTTCCATGCACAGCCTGCACAATACACATTAGGGGCTTAATTACTAGTCTGGTGGGCCTCAGACCGCCAGACTTGTGGTGGGGCGGCAGTGGCGATCTTCCATCTGCCACATTACGACCTTGGTGGTCGTGCCACCATGGGACCGCCAACTCCGCCAGGGAACCGCCATTCACTGGTGGTGGTGCGGCAGTCTTGAGGCAGTTACATGCCTGACAGGACTGCAGCAATCCTGCCAAGCATATTACGACTTTACTCACCGCAGCACATTTGATGTAGGTCTTTCCTCCATGAAAACAGCGGTGGTGAGACCTTGTGTCTCACTCCATGTGGATGCACACAGGGCATGCACCCCCAGTTCCAGCACCGGATGGACTTCAGAGTCCATGCGTGCTGGAACTTCCTTTGATGTTCCCATTGCGGTGCCTTTTTCATGGGCACAGCCATGGGAACACCAAAGGAACCACCAGCCATTGACTAAAAAAGTAATTATATGGCAGGTGGTTCTCATGCGGGTTTGGGGCAACGGCAGTGGGGCGATCCTGCTGCCGCACCGCCAAACTCGTAATCGGGCCCTTAGTGTACAGTGAATGTTACCATTATTGGAAATACACACAATAAGAGCTTTTGCGATGCAGATATGTTATGTGACCATCAAGATATTGACTATTTTATGGAAGGAGCCAAAAATTATTTAGCTAAGTACAAAATGTGATAGGTGATGTACTCGGAGCTTTTGTCATCCAGTGGTGCTTGGCACAGACAGAAGCATATGGAACTTCTGAGAGCAGAACATCCTTGTTTGGGAAGAGACTAGCACTTAAAGGAAAAAATATTAAAGGTTTGGTCAAAATCTCATTGTCGTAAATTTAAGCCCCCTCCAGTGTTTGCGCTGATTGCACTCTTGCACGTACGGTTATAGGTGCTGCGATTGGCAGCTTTGAATTTGTTTTCTTTGTTTTTCTTCCCCCATGTCATGTTTTTGTATGCTGTAAAACTGCAAATGCTGAAAAATGTACTAAAATCAAAAAAAGGTTTGGTAAATGTATGACAATAAATTACTCATGAATGGCAACTTGGGGTGACCATTGCTTTCTCTATACTGTTGCCCAATACTCTTGTCTATGATCTACTCAAACTGAACATCTAGATTTGAAAAGAAAGGATGATTTAACATTTTGCTAATTGATCAGCTGATATTAGTAATTATCCCTTACTGCTTATTAACGTGCTGCATCATTTATTGTATGTATTTAAAATCGTCGCGTTTTTAATAAAATAATTTTGAAAAGTGTGCAATGGCTTATCTGCGTGCAAAGTCATTCCCTGTGATGTCTGTGGGATTACAGTTGTGATCTACTTCTGCTACCCCATAGTTTTGGAGAAATTACACCTTTAAAATAATATGTACATGCTTCAGAGTTCTTATGGGACTAACTTGTGGGGGGCATATATGTGACCGTGGACAAAAGGCAACATGCCTTGTAGCATGATTTGGGGCCAATTCTTTTAAAAGGCATAGAATGACCATTACCGGGGTTCAAATGTCTTGTGACGTAATGTCCTGTGCTCTCTTTGAGTTTTCAGTGCCTGTGGTGTAACTTTTGCTTTCCCTAAGATTTTTGTGAAATGATACCGTTGATTCACCAATAAAAAATGTAATAAATAGTGCAGGTGGAGTTTTTGTTCTTTACCTGAAAGTTCTTTTACGTTTTTATTGTAATGCACTAACATTTGCAGTGACCCGCCTGGAAAGTTGTGCCAGGCCCAGATTTCGTAGTATACTACTGGAAATTCTTTGGAACAATTCCTGTGGGCTCCAATTCCTAGCGGAATTGTACATAGTTTAGAATGCTGAACAGCTGGATTAGCCCCCCATGCCCTCTGCAAATTTCTTTCTTTTCTCTCAGGGTCAAACTTTTTCCCGATGTAGAAAGTTCTTCCCATCGACCCCCAACAAATATGGGTGTTGTCTGTTCCCCATCTCATCCAGGAAGAGAGTTACTCGAATCATTGGCTGGAGTAAATCTCTGACCATTTACATGGAGGAAAGGGGTTAGGCTGCAGTTTGGGAATGCCCACAGAACCACATGTTTGGATTGCCCTCCCCTGAGTGGGATTTACTAGTGCTGATTTCTCCACAATCTAGGCAGCGGAATCCATAGTAGAAAATGCATGTATGCCCACCAGCAATCCCTTTGTGAATTACTGGCAGGGGTATGTGTGATATTTCCAATTTTCAGCTATAAACATATGTTTGGGTGACAATACCTTTATGAATAGACCTCTGCATGCATGTTTCAGAGGTGAAGTGCTTAATGTAATTGCCAGGGAACTATGGATCCCACATACGTGACCTTCACAGTTCCGAACGTTGCTGTCTTTAGGTTCCTCACCTTTCGGCAGGGCTTGGAGGACACCTCGAATGACGCCTTGAATGCCCGCCGCTGCTGTGTGGTCAGGATTGTCCGCGGCCGCTTCGATCGTTTATGGTCTTTACTGTCATCGCCCCCTTTGCCTTGAGAGTGGCTGCCATCCTCATCTTCACTTTTAACTGTAAAAGAGAAAGGATATGACGTAGTTACCTCCATGTTGTGATGCAGGAACAATTCAGCAAAGCACAATATGGAGGGCCAGTTCATGCTTCTTTTTAATACAGTAATGATAGAACCAATAACCAATATATTGTATAGTCATATAAAACTGGTTCGCTGTTTGACTTTACAAATTGTCAAACGTCACCTTTGAATATCAGAAAAAATAACTATTTCTTTCTACACCAGGGGTTTCCATATTTTTTCACCATAGCCACATAAAACAAAAGTGCATTCCACAAATCTACACAGTAGATAACTATACAGCCAGAGGTTATCCCTAATTTCTGTTATGAATCTATACCTCCTAATCCCATGTTGGCCCTCCTTATGATTCTGGCTCACCCTGGCTTCCTTTACCTCTACTTGTGACCAGTGATTAAAGTTGGACTGGTCTGCATTAAATTCAGGAAGCTTTCTGGAAGACCTTTTCTTTTGAATATAATAATCTGGGGCAGAACTTAGCATGTGAATGACTCTGTCAGAACTCTTTTAGCCTTTTGCATGTGTAGGTATCAGTGCTTAATTTGAGCCAGTGGTTTCCAGTGCTCAGCATCGACACATAATTTCCAGCACTGGCACTAGTATCAGTCCACCATATGATGACACTGTCTGTCTAATTTTGAGATAAGCACAGTGTCTGATCATTAAATATACATTAAAAATTACATTTCAGACTATTCCACACATAGCTTTGGGTGTCCTGGAATAATCTAAATTGTCAGACTTGTAGGAGTAGGATGGTCAGTAGTTGTGTTGGCAGGGCTATTGGCAGCACTGGCAGGGGCAATGGGTGGTTCAGGCTGCCGTGGCCTCTGCAGAGCAGTACTGGAACTTAATTTGTTTCACATTAAGCACTGGTAGGTAAACCATCTTCTGAGTTCACAACAAAACGTATTCAAGTACAGAGACGCCTGCCGAGGGAAATAGCAGTCATACAATCACAATGTATGTACATCGACTTTGGTAGGTGTAACTAACAATTCTGAAAATTCTACCAGAAAGGAGGATTTTCAGCTGACATCAGCGTGGTACCAAGGGTGGTAACATAGCTGTTCCCAAGAAGGAGGTAATGAGGGATTGTGGAGTTCGCTGACACCACCAAAATTCATAACTTTTGAGTATTTACAAACCTTCCCAATGAGTGTCACACTTAGGGGCCGATTCCGATGTCGGACGGATCTGAGTCCGTCCGACATCGGCCAGGAGCTGTAACCGACCGACTTGCTGCATTCATATACTTTGCAATACAAGCATGCATTCCGAGTGGAATGCATGCCTGCATTGCTGAAAGTAGGGTGCAGTTCATCCCTGCACCCTGTGGCCGGCACCACAAGGTGCCTGCCACCGGGTGCAGGGATCAACGGAGGGGCACCATAGGTGCCCCCAGGCTGCCATCCGGAAGCCTCACACCAATGGGTGCCCTGCGGGGGCCCCCAGAGACAGCTTCCGACTGCCTTTTCGTGCGGAACACACCGGCACGAAAAGGCAGTGAAAAGCTGCCATCGTACTCTCTCTGTCATAAAGAGGCGACCGGGGGAGTACTGAGGGATTTCCGGGCTGCGGACAGGCTGTCATCCACAATCCGGAGATCTGAATCGGATTCCTTTCCGACCGAGCCCATCAGAATGGCTCGGTCAGAAAGGAATCCGGCCCACACATTCCGGGTCGGTCGGAAGGGCTCCGACCATCGCTCGGAGCCCTTCCGGCCGAAATCGGAATCGGCCCCTAGATGTTCACACTGTCTGTACCTACTCAAGAAAGGCTGGGATAACTGTGAGTATTGAATGTGAAAAACAGACAAACTCACCATATTTAATGGGGGTGTAGTGCTGGGGTCTATGATGTAGGCTCTGGTAGGCCAGCTATGGACTAGATTATCAGGATAGCACAAATGATATATTTAAATGCAAGGAATCTAAATGGAACTCGATTATAAATTGGTGATCCTGAAAATGTAGTTTGGATCTGGCACTCTTTGACCAACTTTGGACACGTTCTGTAGGAGAAATAGAGTTCTCAAGTGAAAAAGAAACCATGTAAGTGATTGTAAACCAGCAGAATTTCCACTGGCCGAAAATCTACCAGTTTATAGTTAGATGCAGAAACAAAATGTACTGTTTTAATAGATTTCCAAGAAAATATTCTTGTATTGTTGACAGTACCATGAAAAGAGTACATTTATAAAAGTTGCAGGTGCAAGGTTTTGAATCTCAGTTGCGGTTTTCTTTTCAAATCAATCCCTTCACAACTTCACACAATTTTCTATCCACTTTACAAGTGTGAAGTGAGGTTTGGAAATGAAACACCAATTCAATGTTAGCCATCATGACAAGATGATAAGACATCAAGGGAAGTGATTGCAATTCCTCATTTGGCATGGAAAGGCGGAACTCAAAGCTGAGGTTGGACTTCATTACCCGATTCCGTGGGGGTTGGACTGATGGCCGACAGCATCTCCTTTTCTTTTTCATAGTCACTCCGGCAGAGGAGCTGCCCTTCCTTCAGCACAAACTCGTCTCCCCGCTGCAATCGTCGCTCGCACTCGCAGCAATAGAAACAGTTCACGTGGTAGACGTTGTCCAGGACCCGCATGATAAACTCAGATGGGTTGATCACCTTCAGACAGCTGCTGCACTTCGTTGCAAAAAGTCTAGCAGGAAGGAAGCAACACACAAGAACCAATTAGTCCAGCACTTTCTTTTTTTAATGCTAAGAGTAGGCAATATTTGAGGATCAGCGATTTCAAGATTCCCAACTTTTCATTCTGCATGGCTCAGTTTTTAGCCAGTACACATTACCACCTTGGTATGGACTCCCTACTTGTAATTGAAGGCCAAGAAAGCTAAGGCACCTTTCCATTTGTGAAATGTCTTTAACTTCATAAACAACAAAATACCTCTGTGCATGGGTCTGGTCTTTGAGAAACTTATAGAAAGAGCAGTCTTATCCCAGATCTCAAATTTCATGGAAACAAAGATGCTACTGTATGACCAACAAAACAGGCTTCTACCCAGGAAGAAGTACTGAATCAGCGGCTATCTCCTTCTGGACCATTTGAGAACAACTGTAGATAGAAACAAGCTTGCAGCACTACTACCTATTAGCAACTACCAGCACTGTGCATCATGGAATGATAGTACAAAAGCTAAAAGAAATTGACATTGATGGCAACGTCTTCCCCTGGATCCGCTCCTCCCTGATGCACAGAACGAGCATTATCTCTGTACCCCCTTTAATTTCGAAACTAGACAGTCTCACGACATGAATAATTTAAGGCCAGTCATCGTGCCACTCATTTTTAGTGTATGCATCAGCCCACTCCAGGAACTCATCAAATCTTTTCAACTCATATGTTACAAGTAAGCTGATGACATCTAAATAATCATTAAACTGGAAAAACCTAATAACCTTTACATTTCAACAAGTTGCCTAATAGCTGTGGATCACTGGATGATAACTAACCACCTTAAATTCAATGCACCTAAAACTGAGACACTAACATGCCGAGACTGAAAAAACAATGGCACATTGACAACCTGCCAAAAAAACAGAAACCCCACAAGTATTTTCAATAGAAGTAAACAACCTTGGAACTATCATGGAATGGGGGCTGGTTTTCTAAAGATGAAGCTTAAGAAATTCTCCCAGAAAAGGAGAATACATTTGCCCCCAACTAATCATACCACCCAAGAAGACGAAAACCAACAGTGGCACATCCTTTTCTATCAAACCAAGTAAGTTGTGGGTCTCAGTTCCGGCTAAGATCCACAAAGTTAGTATAGGGCTTTGGGGGGGGGGGCGGCCGACCAACAGGGGGGTTTTGGGCCAGGGGGTGCAGCCAGAGCCCAATTGGGTTTGTTTGGGCTACACTTGGGCTGGTCTTGGGCTGGGCTTGGGCTGGTCTTGGGCTGGGGGGGTTTTTAACCGGCCATTTTGTGACACCAGCCACCATTTTGGTGGGGTGTCACGACAGCCGGTTGGGGACCAGGCAGGGAAAGAGAAGTTTGTCCCGCCCTCCCGCCCCAATTTTCACTGTTTTTCCAGGGAGGTGGGGGGTCTGTTTGTCCTTTTGGGTGTAGGACTATGGGCATTTTGTCCTTTGGATTGGGTGGTTTTGTTGGGAACAGGTGCATCAGGTGGGGAAACATGTACATTTGGTTGTCGTTTGAAGCATGTGCTGGTGGTGTGTATGATTTATTGTTTCTGGTGGGCGTTTTTCCTGGGTAATAGTTGGTAGAGCTGTTTACAGTTACAGTTTATTGGTTGCAAAATGTCACTTTGGGAGCACCCAGGAAGGGGAAGTAGCACAGGAAGGTTACATAGATAGTTATTTTAGGAAATTATAAGAAGTTACAAGTTTATCGGGGAAGCAAGGAGGACAGATTTGGGGGTTTAGAAACGGTTGCCAAGGGGAAAACTTTAGGGGAGGGGGTGGGGGTAAGGCAGGAGGAAAATATTTAGTGAGGTTTAGTTTTGTACGGCACAGGCCAAGGAAAATGATTGTAAGATGCACCTGTCTTCAATAAAGCTGCCTTTTTTACACCTAACAAGTTGGTTGGTTGTCTGTGCTGTACCCCCCTTTTGGCCCAAAATGCATGAATTGCTTTCCTAACTTTCGGCAGTATGCTTTTAACCCGAATGCATGGAATTTAACAGCCAGCTATAGGAATTTGCAGACACCTCCACCAAGGTTCATGATAAAAACACTATAAACTGCATGACACTGAAAGAAAATAGCATGAGTATGTGTAAACTCTTATACTTTACTTAATTACTAACATGTGTATCCCGCAGCCTAGAGTGTTATATAATGTCAGTACAAAACAAAACAATTATTGTCCATGAGTGAATGTTAGAATACCCACACCAAAAGTATCCTCTGACATACATATAGTGTCCTAAGAATCTTCAACAAAAATGGATTCTTTTGGGGAAGATTTTCTATTATTTTATCCAGTGTGGCAATTTTGGTAAACAATATAGTAGACACAGTATTTCTGTCCATGTTTTGGCCACTATATTCAGCTGCCACACCATACATGAGTGGCTCATTAGGTCCAGGTTTTCTCTATGCGTTCTGGAATGGGTAACCCTGATATTACAATATGGTCAACTGGGCTACAAACTGGTACTGAGAAACATGTCAGCTCTCAGGAGTCAGTCTTTATAAGTGTATAACCTTTATTATTTTGTTAGCTTGCTGGAAAACAGAAGTCGCATATTTAGGTAGTTGTCATATAATTGAATTTATGTTTTTTAAGTAAGGGAGGTCAGACTTGTATGAAGTCGATCTGATTCACCCTTTGGTTGAAAGTCTGAAATGTACTGAACTAGGCTTACATCTGTGTTTTAAGTATATTTCTCACTTTCCTAGACTCCTCAGAGAATTCGTGGAGTATGCTTGGGGAGCTGATCCTTTCACAAATTATTGTGAGTACTCACTTGTGTATCTATCCACACACAAAAGGTATATGCAGCTATATCCACGTGTTGAAATGCATACAAAGTGAATTTGGTCCTGCTTTTTTTGTTCAAATACCTGTCTCTGTGAAACAACTCTGTATCCTAATCCCCATCAATTTTTGGGAGATTCATTGCTTTAACTAAAATGCACTTGAAATGTGTGTGCCTTATGAAAAGCCACTTTCACGTCTATGGATGGAACTCAATACACTTTAGGTTGATGTAATGTTTGAATCTAGGAAATGAACATGCATTTCTGTTTTGTTATCCATTTTGTAAAATCCTGCAAGTCTTATTAATTCAGATCAGCTTTTTATGTATTTCCTACCAGTGAGTTTTTAACATTGTGTGTTTTAATCTAATTTGCGTATCAATTATTGAAACTACCCAGACATAAAATCTAATGTTGAATCTAGTCTTAACTTTTTAATACAGTTTTTATTCATTTAATTGTATAACTTTTCAGCAAATACTGTTCTAACAAGGCTCGTTATGCTCATCATATGATACTTCCCTACATTTAAGCTGATCTTTATGTTATGATGCTTCTCGATATGAATTTATATCATATGATTTTATGAATGGTCTCCTGTTATAATTCGCAATAGATCTTCTTTGACTTGGCTGCTGATTCAAACGTCTATTAAAATGGGTGGTGGGATCTGAAGTTAGGCTTTAGCTTTTGGATGAGGTTCCATATTAGAAACAATAAAATAATAAGACAGTGGGTGCCCTTGCATTTGTCTCCTTTTGCAGGGAGGAGGCTATACATTCCTAACTAAAGAAAGGTCCCTAGACATGAAGGTGGTTCATGCCATCAAAGATGGAGATTAGATATGTCTGATTATTGAATATTACAATTGTTTAAGAAAACAGCAAGGCAAGTTCCTGCCCAAAGAAAGAAGAATGCCAGCCTAATGCTGCCCAGCAAGATGGATTTCACTTCATTTAGTGATGTTGGAACGCAAGGGGTCCTGGTTTTCAAGTGAGCTAAGCTGGTGGAGCCTTGTACGGAACTGATAGCGGGTTTTATGTAGCGAATGGTGCCAAAGTCTGTAGGAGTTTTCATTCCATTGCAAGATGCACAATTCTCACTGCCTAGCAGGATTTGTGCACGGAAATCTTAGTGAATGTTCCTCTATTTGGGAAGCACCAGACATAGCCCTGCCACCAATCCTTCTTCGCCCATCTGTACAAAGTCCCTCAACAGACAAGGGTTGGATGGTTTCAGGGTGCATATGCCTCTTTTTTCACAAATCTTCTGTAGTTAAATTATTTTTGACTTTGTGAGCATTTCGTAGAAAAAAGACCATAATGCAAAAGATACGTTGGGAGTTACCTTGAGAAACTTGCCTAGTGGGATATTTGGGATGTAAAAGGGAGGTGGTTGGACTTCTGCCTGGGCTGTACACAATCGCTAACAAAAATGTCCAGAAATCAAATTGTATCTGAAACATATGGCCACTTAGCTTCTGTCTCTTGCAACTGACACCCAGGTCAGGATGGCATTTACCAAAGTGGACACGTTCCTGCAGACAACAAAACTGAGAATGCCCACTTGTGTGACAGAAGTAGGAAAGTGTGTCATTAGTATCAATACTTTAATTCAACATTGTGACATTTGAGATCTGCTTGCCTTTGCATAGCAAGGTTCCACTCCTGCTAATGTTCAAACCTTATAGGCAAGTATTTTGAAGCGTTTTGAAACAGGAAGGAATCAAGAATGTGATTTCGAAGAAGGAAGTAGTTATTTCCTTTACTATATATGGTTTGTTTCAACATGTGTTGCTCTGTTTTGATCCTCTTTGTTTTTTATGAATCCCAAGTAATGAGTATTTTGCCTCCTTTGCTCTGAATTAATTTTATAATGACCAGCGCCGTTCCCCAAAATTAATGAGGCAGGCCTTATCCTCCTCACTTTTTTGACCAGCAAACATTTGGAGCACTATAATGGGAAGGAGCCCTGACCCTATCTTATAGCTGGCTGCTGGGGAGCAGCAGACACACTGTCTGAGAGTGCGAGAAACCGGCCTTCTTGTATTTCCACTGTCCTTTCCAGAAATAGAAGAAGGGCTACAGATACACTGAGTAGTGAATAATCAGTGTATTGACTGACTGCCCTTCTGTTCCCATGACCTTAGTGGAAATAAAAGAGGAACTAATCTGCTGTGCCCTGCTGCTCTGCAGACCAGGACTATGAAGGAGGTGGCAAAGTCCCTGATATGAGTTGCTGGTGCCCTCTGGCAACCAACACCACAACTATAAGTGCTGATATGACCAGAGACTTGATTGAGAGGTACATCAATAGGATCAGGATTTATGACAAATGTTAAGCAAGAATTTTTTAATAAATTGGCAAAAACTGTGTATCAGGTATTGTATTAAAACAAGCTAATTATCCAGCATTCACAAAGCTTCTGATTCTCCAATTACTTCTAGACCATGGAGCAACAAGTGAAGTATTCCACCAAATATAGTGTTTAAAACATGTTGATTATTTGAAATGTAAAGATTGTAATGTGTAATTATTTGTTGAGGTCAACTATGCCTTAAAAAGTAATTACTTAAAGTAACAATGTTATTCCACAACAATGGCCTGCCCATTCAAGATCCCAAGGACTGTGTTACCTTTGAAATATTTGGCGATGAAGACAATTGAAAATTCATGTGATAATTAAGGATTCATAAAAGCAAAATAGAGAAAAAAATTATAACAAATAAATAATTTTCAAAATGTAAGTGGTATCCTGTGGGGTGTGAAGACATGGCAATGTTGGGGGAACAGAGGTTATCCTCGATATCCCATTAGAACACTCTTGGCCAATTAACAGCACAATAATTAAACAGAATATCGCACTTCACACATAAACGGCACGATCACTCTCAATAAAGAAAATAAACACTGTGGTGAACTGAAGAGTTCGTCCCGATTACCAGAACTTTCTCTGCCAATTAAGAAATTCTATAAACATACAGCCATTTTCATTGAAAAGAACAAATACTGCTGATAAATAGAACAATTAATCAGGTGAATAGAATATTCACTGCTGATGAAAATAACACTTTCTGCTAATGAACAACATAATATTTGTTGCTGGAGAGAGCTCCCCATGCCAGTGAACAGACAAAACACCACCATTAAAAAGAACACTTTCCTGGGGGCGAGGCTTAGCGCCTGACGGAGATGGCGGCTCCCGTGTAGGGCTCCTCGGCGGGACCGGGCGGCTGCCTCTTCTTCGTGCTGCCTCACCGCCGCGTTTCTTCTGGCAAACGTCGGAACACCTGCTGAATGGCCTCGGACTTCTCCGGCCCATTTTGAAGCGAAACTCACCGTGTTTGCAGCAATGTGAGTCTTCTTCTTCTGTCGCTATATCGCGACCGCCATTTTGTTTTTCCTCGCGACGCTGAGGTGCCGATTTTTCTTAGCTCAAATGAGCTGCTGTGGTTTTTTGGACTCTTTAATGCCTTTCTTCCTGCTTCCCTGCTGCATTCTGACATAATATGAGTTACTGTGCCCGTTTATCGCACTATTGACTTTGCCTGCAGTGACTGCAATTTTGAGGCCGCCATTTTGCGCCTCTTCTTCCTCCTCATCGCATTTTTTGGCCACCTCTTTGTTTTTTCTCTACATGGGCAGGTCTAAAGGCTCTCTCTCCACAGTAACTCCAACTAAGCATATTTTTATTAAAAACTCGAAAGTTTTTACCCAATTTTCACGCCTACAAGACTCTCTTCTCCCGTCTGACGACATGGCAGCTTCTGAAACTGTGTCAGCGCCTTCGGGGAAATCTCTCACCAAACGTCTTAGACAGAATTCATCTTCTCCACCGAAATCCTCTTTGCCTGTTTCAATGGAGGTGTTGTTAGAGGAAATTAGGGCATTACGTCCCTTTATGGAGGAAACTAATTCCAAATTGGAGGATACCAATGCTAAGCTGCAAGTTCTCACTGATACTTGGTCTCAACTTGATACCAGAGTCTCAGCAGTTGAACAGTCCATTTCCTCCATCACGGACACTTGCTCTAAAATTTCTCCTCTTCAAGCTCAAGTCTCTCTGCTTCAGCGCCACGTGGAGGAGTTGGAAAATCATAACAGGCGTAACAACCTCCGCATTTACGGACTTGAGGAAGGACAGGAGGGGTCTGATCCAATCACATTCTTTAAATCCTTAATTCCTAAGGTTCTTCGTATGCCAGAGGGCACTGTTCTTAACATCCAGAGAGCACATAGGCTGGGTCGCCCGGCTTCATCTACTGCTCCCTCACCAAAACCTAGAGGGGTAATCCTGTATTTCTTGGAATACACAGATCTATTGAAGGTCCTTTCTGCTGCCAAATCCTCTCAACGTGTTACTTGGTCTGGATCCACTTTATTCTTCGCCCAGGATTACGCCAAGGCTACTGCGAATCGGAGGAAGGCCTTTCTCAACTTGAGACCTGCTCTTCGTACAATGGGCGCTCAGTATGGTCTTTTCCACCCCTGCCTTTTTAAGGTTACTTTTAACAACAGGACCACTACGTACGAAGACCCGCTTCGTCTCCAGAGTTTCATAAATGCTCATCATACCAACTCCATGGACGCTTCCTCCTCCAGTGTTGGCTGATTCCTTTTTATATGTTTCCCTCCTTTGGTCGTTGTCGCAGTATTCCATGTCTTGATGGTTGAATATTGTATACTCTAAATTCTTCCTGTATCGTTATTGTTTGACTTTTATTGAATATTATGTGTTCTGACCTTCTCTGTACCGTTTTGTTTGACTACGAGTTTTCATATTGTGTTTATATTTTCTCCCACAGCTTTTTCACTTTTTTTGATGTGATGCCTCCCGGCCCTCCGTCTTGTCCGTTTCCGGCTGTGCCAGCCGTCCCGTCTGGTTCTTCCCCCCCCTCGTATCCTTGGATTTTCTCTTTGTAGGTATGTTCTTCTCCCTTGTATTCCTTTGGTTGTTTTTCTGTAGGTTGTACTCTTTACATCTTTCCCTATCTTTTGCCTGCACTTCTTTTCTAATATTTTTGTCCTCCTCTCAGACTTTCTCTCCTTCTCATCTTCCTCTTTTTCTACTCC
>NC_136057.1:1296737751-1296822643 GCF_964261635.1 Lissotriton helveticus | reverse complement strand
CAACTTTGGGTGGGCCATGTTTTTTCCTCTCCTGCTTTAGGAAAAAGAATGGAGTTGCTATTCTAATCCATAAAAAGTTTAATGTCTCTGTTACTCAACAGGAAATAGATTCTGATGGTCGTTGGGTGATTACCACTTTGACTGTTGACAATGTTCCTATTGTTATATTTAATGTGTATGCCCCTGTCTCTGTTGACAATACTTTTTGGCCTTTTATTTCAGACAAACTTCTTTCCTTTACTGATAAATATATTATTTTTGGTGACGATTGCAATCAAGTTCATGACCCAATTCTTGACAGACATTCCCCTGTTAAATTTGTCCCTTCGAAAATGCATAACCAATTCACTTCCGCCATCAAACGAAGTTCCCTAACTGATATTTGGAGACTCTGTCATCCCGATCTCCAAGAATATAGTTATTTCTCCCCTCCTCACAAATCTCAATCCTGTATTGATTATCTGTTTCTCAGTCAGTCCCTGACCCAACATGTTCTTTCCTCTGATATAGGTTCCATCCTAATATCCGACCACGCCCCTGTTCTGGTTGATTTTGACCTTATTCCCTTCTCCCCTCCTTCTGGACGATGGCGATATAATAATTCCCTTCTTACTGACCCCAAGTTCCCTGGCCAATTCAATTCTTTCGCAGAAGAGTTCTTTCTCATTAATTCCGTTCCTGAATCTTCTCCAACTATGATCTGGGACTCGTTCAAAGCTGCTGCTAGGGGATTCATTATTAACTATGTTTCTCAGAAAAAAAGATCCTTTCAGAAGCAATCTTCTCTTCTCCTTACCAGGATTAAAAAATTAGAATATTCTTATTATCAAGCTCCTTCGGACTCATCTCTAAAAGATTTACTCTCTGCCAAGATTACCTTTAACAAATTGTCTACTGACGCAGCGTCTTCCTTGCTTCTAAAAAGCAGTGCCCGCTATTACGGAGGTCAAAACAAAATGGGAAAACTTTTGGCTAACTATTTGAAGATTAGACAGGATAGAACCCGGATCTCTTCCATTACTGACTCTTCTGGTACGTCTCTTTTCAAAGATGCTGATATCTTACAGGAGTTTGTTACTTTTTATAAACAGCTCTATACTCCTGAATCTATTCCACTTCCTTCGGATCTCTCTTCCTATTTTCACTCACTTGCTCCTCCCCCTTCTCCTACTGTTGACTTTCACTCACTTGAAGCGGATATTTCTTTAGCAGAAATTTCTCACACTATCTCGGTCCTGAAACATGGTAAGGCCCCTCGCCCGGATGGTTTCACCATTGAGTTCTATCAACATTTTTCTAAACTTCTCCTCCCCCGTTTGCTCCTTCTCTTTAACTCTTTTATTGCCAATGGTCTCTCTCAAGGTACGTTTCAAGAAGCAATGATATGTCTTATCCCTTAAGAGGGTAAAGACCCTGCTTTCTGCAAGAATTACCGCCCCATTTCCCTTGTAAATACTGATTATAAAATATTTGCCAAATTGCTAGCTTTGCGTATTGACCCTATTCTTCCCGAACTTATTGGCCCTGAGCAATCGGGCTTTGTCAAAGGACGTCTTTCCTCTGACAACTCCCGGGTTTTCTTCAATGTTCTCAGCAAGGCTTCTTCCTTTAATTCTCCCCTCGCGGCTATCACCCTGGATGCCGAGAAGGCATTTGACAGGATTAGTTGGGATTTTATGTTTCGCACTCTTTCCTGGATTGGCTTCCCTCCCAAGCTAATTTCCCTTATTTCTCTTCTTTACTCTGGTCCTAAAGCTTCCATTTTTGGTAATGGGAACATTTCTGATTATTTCTCCCTTTCAAGAGGAGTCCGTCAGGGCTGTCCTCTATCTCCCCTTTTGTTTATTGTAGCTCTTGAGCCTTTTCTTACTAAGATTCGTCAAGACTCTCAAATTACAGGTTACAACCCGGGCCCCAATCAGGTTAAATTATCTGTATATGCAGATGACATTCTTTTATACTGCTCGAATCCTGATTCGTCTATCCCTTCTTTTCTCCGCCAGGTTAACGCATTCTCTTTAGTTTCGGGCTATCGTCTGAACCGGGATAAATGTGAAGTTCTACCCCTTAATATTTTATGTCTCAAACATTATTTTGACCAAACTGGCTTCTCTTGGCAACCAACCGAAGTAAAATATTTAGGCTTATGGTTTTCCCCTACTATCTCCGGTACTCTGAAAGCTAACTTTGACTACATTAAGAAAAAATTATCAGACTCTATCTCCAGGTGGCATCCTCTTTTCCTTTCCTGGTGGGGAAGATTAGATTCTATTAAAATGATGTTGGCCCCTATTATCTTATACTCTCTATCTATGATTCCTGTTCGGATTCCTTCATATTACTTTAAAAGCTTGGACTCCGTTCTATCCAAATTCCTTTGGAAGAACAAGCCCGCCCGCATTGCTCTATCCTCACTTAAAAAAGATAAATCTAATGGTGGTCTTAAGTTTCCTGATTTAAAATCGTATCACCTTTATTCTTAAACAAGCCTCCCGTTGGTTGTCTACTGATCTTCCTACTTATCCCCCAGTCTGGTTGTTCTTGGAAAAAGCTCTGCTCTCACCCTTTGATTTCCCTGAATTTTTGACTCTTTCTGCTGCTACATCCCTCTCACGCCCCCCCATCATTGCTCATTCTCAGCATCTTTTGGCTCCTTTATTGTCTTCCTCGTATCCCTCCCGTGCTTCTCTTCATCAACAGCCTATTTGGCACAATAAATTGCTTCGAATTAAGAACCGTTCCTTTTTCTGGAATTCTTGGAAATCTAGAGGTTTGATGTGGATCTCCCAGCTCCTTCATAATGATGTTCCCCTTCCTTTTGCTGATCTTCAGTCACAATTTCATCTTTCTAATTCTTCACGGAAACAATATGATCTTTTGCGTCCTGCCCTTCTACTTTACCTTCATTCTCTCCCTCCCTCCTGTGATTTACCTCCTCTCTGTGATACTCTCTCCCCGCTGTTGTATTCCTCTCCTTCGGCTTCTTGCATCTATAATTCTTTATTAAAATCTCCTCTGCGTCTTAAAACAAAGACTGAATTGGCTTGGGAACGAGATTTATCAGTATCTTGGTCTACCTCTTTATGGGATAAACTGTGGTTAAAAATTCATAAGACCTCTAGAGCTGCTAACACCACTCAAACCTTGTATTATGTATACCAACGTCTGCTACTGTCTCCGGTTAAACTGGCCTCCTTCTCCTCTGACATTTCCCCTACCTGCTGGTCATGCCCTTCTACTCATGCTGATTTGCCTCATATGTTGTTTCATTGTCCCAATATCACCACTTTTTGGCACTCAGTTTGGTCCCGTATAAATACTATTTTTTTCTATACAACTCCCCTTTTCCCCTTCTAATATCCTATTGGATTCCCTCTCCCCAAATCTCCCTCAACACCCTTCTCACTTTAAATTACTAGATTTATTTCTCGCAGTTGCTTTACACCTGATTACCTCCAATTGGAAAGATTCCTCAAACGTCACTTATTCCGCCTGGTGGAATGCGATTTGCTTCAATCATAGGCTTGATACAAACTATGTCACCCCCATCTCCCTGGCTGTTAAGAGAGATCTGCTGTGGATTCCTCTCACCTCCTACTTATCCAACTGCTCCCCTTCCGGTGCCACCGTCATCACTAATCCCATCACTGGCTCTGATGAAGTCCGCAAACCTCCTTGAACTTCCCACTTGTTGTCTTTTTTATAATCCTTTTCCTTTGCAACTTCGCCAGATGTATTTTATTGCCTTTCTTTTACTTTCACCTGATATAGCTTTTACGTATACAATGTATACTTTGCTTTTACATCTTATTTCTGTTTTTTGATCTTATCCTTTTGCTGTTATTTAGAATAAGTGTTTATTGATCCCACTTATCATATTTTGCTTTCTGCCCAATTGTTTCTGCATACATTGTTTTTTACCCTTTGGATGCACTGTTGTAATTTCCGATTTTTTTTTCTTTTTTTTGAAAAATACTTTATTTGCATTTGTCAATAGTACATTACAGTGTTACGTGCAACATAATGCCGTCGACTAGTACTTAGCAGCTCATTTACATCGTTACACAGCTATTCAGCCGACAAGCCACCGGTCCGGCAGCGTGTGCATAATTGGTACGCATGACAGGCAGGAAAACTTTCATCGAGTGTACTCCGTCTTATTTTATATAAAAGCATAAACAAAAACTGTAGACTCATTACGAACAAATAGTCACTGATAGCCAGAGTAGTGTTACTATAGTGTCACCAGCCGGTGCACAAATTCCAGAGTATCATCTCAACCCCCCCGAACGCTGTCCATCTGCCACCCCCAGTGCCCTGTTCTGTATCCTACTTCTAGCTCCTCCCCACCTCCTAAGGTTTCATTCGCTCATCTCCTCCTCATCTTCTGAGCTATCCACTTCTTCTTCAGACAGAGGATCGCATAGGTCCCCTCTGTATTTATTCCACGGTTTCCAAATCGTATTCCATTTACGAGGGTTAGCTCGCATTTTATACACTGCACGTTCAACTAACATGAGTTTGTCCATAGTTCTACACCACAACGCCAATGTAGGTGTCTCCGCCACCCCCCACCTCTGTGCAATGTCTCGCTTGGCCACCATTGTCCCGATTGTAACCCATTGTTGCTTCCGGCGTGTCAAGTCGGTCCCTTCCCATACATTCAGCAGACATACACGCGGTTCTGGCGTGAGTGATGTTTCGAGAGCCTGGGAGATGGTGCGCATGACCTGCCGCCAGTATCCCGCAATGACCGGGCAGTCCCAAAGTGTGTGCAACAGTGTCCCCTCTTCTCCACACCCTCTAAGGCAATATGGGTTGTCTGCCCTGCCCATTCTGTGTAAGGAGGTCCTAGTGTAATACACCCTATGGAGTATCTTGAACTGTATCAGCCTGAAGCGAGCCGAGACGCCAGCCTCTCGTGGTGACGCCAGTGCAGCGTTCCAGTCCGTCTCATCCATGGCTCCCAACTCATTTTCCCATTTCTCTTTTAGTTTGATCAAGGGGTCCGGGAGATTGTTTAGAAGTTTACGATAAGTGAGTGAGGTGGCGCCCATCTGCATATATTCCGTGAGCAGGCGGTCCTCCAACGGTGAAGAGTCCGGGACAGTCGACCCTGGCTCAATCACCGCCAGCAGTGCATGCCTTATTTGTATGTACCTGTATGTTTCATTGTGGCCCAACGCATATTGGTGTTGCAGTTGCGAAAAAGGGATCACTCCAGTAGAGGTCCAAAGGTCTCCCACTGTCGAGATGCCAATGTTATCCCACTGGGTAAAGCCCTTGCTGGTACGAAGACAGCCCAGCCGTTTGGTGTCCCACAACGGAGTAAGTTTAGTGATGACCCCTTTCCATTTAAGTCGTGCCTGTGCCCTGTGCCAGAGTAGCACGGTGTGTTTAGTAGGTCCAGTCAAGTTCGCTGTAAGACCTGGAGTGTATAATGGGGCCAATAAGCTGTTTGTACCTAATTGTGCCCTGTCCGCCGAATATGCCGGGTCATTATGCGGGGCATGGATCCATTGGTTAATGACTTTGAGCTGTGACGCCCAGTAATACAGTTGCATATTCGGCAGGGCTATTCCCCCATCGTACCATCCACGATTAAGTTTGGCATGTGCTACTCTGGGTGGGCGTTCTCCCCATAATAGATCTGTCATCAGCGCCGTCACCTTCCGGAAATATGCAGGCGGTATCATGACTGGGGTATTCTCTAATACATACAGTAGGCGTGGCAGTGCCATCATTTTGAATACCGCCGCCCGTCCTAGCATTGTAAGAGGCAGAGTCTTCCAGTGTCGCACATCCGCACTAAGGCGAGTGAAAGGTGGAGTTAAGTTCAGGTCGTAGAACACCGCCGTGTCCCGAGCGACATGAATACCCAAGTACTTAAAGGAAGTGTCGGCTATCATTAACGGGCAATCATGCGGGAGAGCTGGCACAGGACCTTTCAGTATGTATATGACTGATTTTGTCCAGTTGATCGTGTATCCGGAGGTCAGACCATGCGTATTGCACATGGCTAGTAACTGCGGGATGCCTAACTCGGGATTGGTTAGGTAGATGAGCATGTGATCGGCATATAGGGAGACTCTGTCCTCCCAGGTGTCTCCCCATTGCAGTCCCTTCAACAACGGTGTAGTCCTGATGGCGGTAGCCAGTGGCTCCAAGACCAGCGCAAATAGCAGGGGGGAGAGCGGGCATCCCTGTCTCGTTCCCCTTGCCAAAGGGATGTCCCGGGATATGTGACCGTTGACTGCCACATGTGCCACAGGCTCTGTGTATAGTAGAGTGATCCGAGAGACGAATTTGGGGCCGAAGCCCATACGGGTCAAGACTGCGAACAGGTACTGCCACTCCACCATATGAAACGCCATCCTGGCATCCAATGACAGAATGGCCGCAGGCTCCTTAAGCAGGTGGGCACGTGCCAATGCTCCATGCACACGGCGGAGATTCAACGCCGTGCTCCTATGTGGCATGAAGCCCGATTGGTCTGGGTGAATAAGAGTGGCTAGGTGTGGGGTAAGCCTATTCGCCAGCAGTTTCGCCAAGATTTTGGCTTCGGCGTTAAGGAGCGAAATCGGGCGATAGGACGTGCAGGCTGTGGGTGGTTTACCCGGTTTCGGGATGGCCACTATGGTTGCCATCCGTTGATCCGGGGGCAAAGACCCCTTTTCCCGACACTCCGCGTACATGGCCAACAGGGGTGAGCTTAGGGTGTCCGCCATAGTCTGGAACCATTCTATTGGGATCCCGTTGGGGCCCAGCGCTTTACCAGTGTGAAGTGCAGTAATTGCCGTCTGTATTTCGCCCAGTGTCAGATCTCCCTCCAGGTCATCCACCGCTTCCGGTGGTAGAGTCGCGATCTGTGTACCCTGAAGCGCCGACATTGCCGCGTCTGCTGTGACTACCGTCTCCGGAGTGTATACTTCTCGGAAGTGGTCAGCCAAGAGCTCTACAATCTCATCGGGGCGCGAATGTGGTATTCCCTCCGAGTCCACAAGCTGTAGTATATTTCTGCAGCCCTCTCTTTTTTTATCTAGCCATGCCAATAGTTTATTCGCCTTGTCCCCTATGTCATATACCCTTTGCGCTGTGGAGTCTATGTTTTCTACTGTGCGTCGCTTGAGAAGGTCGCCATGTAGCTGTTGGCAGAGAAGTAGTGAGTGTAGGGTGTCCTCTGATGGGTGTGCCATATGGTCTGCGTTTGCTTTTTCTAGTTTCAGTTCCAGATCTAACAGTTCCCTCTTTTGTGAACGTTTGTGCCCCGCTATCGTCGAGATGGCCTGCCCTCTTAATACAGTTTTGTATGCCTCCCACAAGGTCGTTGGGGAGGACACCGAGCCAGTATTCTCCTCAAAGTAACACCTCGTCATTTTCTTTAAATCCTTACGGATGCGGGGTACCTTAAGATAACCTGGGTAAAGTGGGTAAGTTCTTGTGCGTGCAACTGCGGAGCATGACAGGCTCAGCGTCAGGGGGGAGTGATCCGAGACACCCCGTGGTCGTATCTTCGCCTCAGATATCGTGAGTCGCCCGCCCCCCAGTGTGAGGAAGTAGTCAATACGGGACAGACAGTTATGGGTAGCCGAGTAATAAGAGTATTGCTGATCCTCGGGGTGTAGGCGTCGCCATATATCTACCAAACCTTGAGCCTCTATGAACTCGCTGAAGCGAGATGGGCCAGTTGTCAGCCCCCGAGTCGGGAACCTATCTCGTGTGTTATCAGCCACCGCATTAAAGTCGCCTCCCACTATCAGATCCCCTTCTGGGAGTTCCAGCAAGAATTTCCCCAGGTCTGGAAGCGCAGTCGCATGTAGTGCAGGTGGAATATATACTGACACCACGTTGAGGGACCGTCCCTCCCATTGCCCACTCACCGCTGCAAAGCGGCCGTAACTGTCAGTTTTGGTGTTTTGTGGAATGAATCGGGATGTTCTCTTCATCAGAATACCTGTTCCCCGGGAGCCTGAAGTGAAGTCTGAGTGTGTTATCATGCGGTAACCTCTCCTGTCCAGAGCCTTACTGGCTTTACCGACCAAATGTGTTTCTTGAAGGAGGATCAGATCATGGTTAAGTCTCCGAATGGACTGAAGCACCAACCCTCTCTTTACCTTGTCACCCAACCCACTGACATTCCATGATACCACTTGTAACGGCGGTACCAGCCCTGTATCAGGACGGGCATCTACCCCATCTGATCGTGACATTTGAGCCATTGTGTGTTAGTGAGGATGAACCCTGGGTCCCTCTGGACGCTTCCATGCACTTGCAATGGTGTGCTAACTGTCGCCAGGCGTGCAGTAGCACGCGCGAGGCATATTCTCCAGCACACCGTGACTATTGTGATTCTTCGCGCGGTTCTGAGAGTCAAACTTTTCAAACAAGTAAACATTTCAACCCCTCCTATCTTCCCAACTCCCCCCCTCCCTGCTCCCCTGCTACTCGGACCTGAAACTGCCCGCCACCCCAATTTAGCAGAGTGCCTGATCCCACCCAAATGCAAACACATCGTTACTTGCTCGTTGGGGGTGAAGTGTGCTTCGGAGGCAGCGACCCCCCATTCCCTTCATGGAGGTCCGCAGCCCAGTGTCCATGACGGCCCAAGCAGCAGTCTTAATATCAATAAATGTCTTGTAACCGCCGGAGTGCTATTCTTCCACCTCCAGGCCTCCACTAGCAGTGTCTATCAGTGGCGAGCTTCTGTCTTCTGTCAGTCCTGCCGCCCGGTTATCTGCCTGATCTCCTGTTCGTTGGTTTCTCCTAGGCCGCCCTGCTCGGTGGGGTTGAGAGGTTGGTCGCCAGCCATTCAGCCAGTCTCGGGCTATGTCCGGATTGTCAAAGAACCAAGTTCTATTTTCCGCCACCACCCGTAGTTTGGCCGGGAATAACATGGAGTATGGGATCTCTCTCCTTCTTAGTTCCTTTTTAATTTCTAGAAACGTCTTTCGCTTACGGGCCACTTCTGCCGTGTAGTCCGGGAAAAAGGCCAAGGTGGAGTTTTGGATTTTCACGGGGGGGATACCCGTGCCGCTTGGAGGATGGCATCCCTATCCCGGAAATTGAACAGTCTCGCCAGGATAGGTCTTGGCGGCGCCCCCAGTTTCGGCTGACCCCCGGTACCCTGTGCGCCCTTTCGACTGAGAAGAACGTCGATAGGCCCTTAGGTTGTAGTTGTGTTTTGATGACTTCTTCCACAAAGAGATCAGTTGCTCTTGTACCTTCCGATTCAGGGACCCCAAGGATTCGGATGTTGTTCCGTCTGGAGCGTCCTTCCTGGTCGTCGAGCTTTTCCTTTAGTAGTTTTTTCTCTGTTACTACTTTCTCCATCGCCGTTTGAAGCTCTGAGACATCCTCCACCAGTGATTTCGTTACGAGCTCCAGCGAGCCCACCTTTTCCGCCATTTTGTGGAGATCTGCTCTGATGAGAGTGACTTCAGTTGAGATCGAACCCACCGTGGTTTGGACCTGCGAGAGCGCTCGCATTACGTCGTCCAGTGTCGCTTTTTTCGGGCCCACTCCGTTCAGTGTTTTCACCGAGTTTTGCCTTCCGTCCGCTGGGGGGGATGCAGACGCATCGCAGGTGTACCTCTCGATACGCGTCTGTGTTGCGCCACCTTTGGGTCCCTTTCCCGCCATCCTGCCTGCCAACGTTCCGCTGGGCGCTAAGAGAGATATCCTTTAGTGGGGGCCGGATAATGGAGAGACCGCGACCCAAGCCCATGCGCCACTGTGGTCTAATTCCTGTAACGTTAGAGATAGTCCTCCAGCTCAAGTTATTCCGGACCACTATGGAGCCGCGGTCGCGCTATACACGTGCAGCACGGTGATCCGATCTCCTCAGTCTCACACCTTCATCCTCCGTGAGGCATAGGGTTCCGTAGTGTCCTTAACGTTTGCAGCGACCCACAGTCAGGGGAGCTAGGATGTGTGGCAATATGGCCCGGTGGGGCGTCTACACTGTGGGGTCCAGTGTGAGGCAAGGGTCCAAATCACAAGGCCTGGCAACGATTGAGTCTTTCAGGTCCCCCAACACCTGCGCCCTTCACCACCGTTGTTTCTGTCCGGGCTTCATCCAGGTCCGATTTGCGCCGGCTCCGGCGTGGGGGGGGGGGCCCGTCCGGCCGCCCGATGCCCCCTCGAACCACTCTCCCGCCCCGGCACGTCCTGCAGCCGCGTCTCGCCCCACCGTCGACCGCGGCTCCCAGGCAACGCTCCGGCAGTGTTCTTCGCTGGCTCACCACGGTCTCCGGATCGCCCTCACGCTTCAGTCGGGCTCAGCGCTGTAGTCCGACAGGTTACTGTTAGTTCCGCTCCTCGGTTCTCTGCCACTTCCGGTCTGTCCCTGCCGACTCAGTATCACTTCCGGTCGGCACCTCAGAGTGCTGGAGGCCCCGGCTGCTGGCCCTTGTCTAGGCCGCGCCGACACTCGGCCGTATCTCCGCCGTCCGGCGTCTAATTCGCGTCGGAGTGCCTGCCGCCCGTGCCGCCCGGTCCCGGGTCTGCGGTCCCTCCGTCAGAGGTCGGTTTCAGTCACGGATAAGTTCTCGGATTGTTGGAGAGGTCACTTCTCTACCGGAGCTGTCCCTCTAGGCTGCCGCCATGCTCGGCTGCTAGCCACGCCCCGTAATTTCCGATTCTACTTGGGTTCAATAAACTTGAACTTAAAAAAATAACACTTTCCACAGCTCAAAATACACAAGCACTCGAAATTAAAAAGAACAATCATTTTCAGTGAATAATGCAAAACAAAACAGCTGCTACTGACTAATGCTGCTAACTTTGCTGATAAACTGAAGTCACTGGTACTGAACAGTAGATTCACTGCTGATAAATAATCGAACAAACACTGTTAATCAACCTAACAATTAAAGCTGATTAAAATAACAACCAGAACTGAACAGAACAATACTGTTGATGGACGAAATAATCACTGCTGATTAAATGAACAATCACTGCTTATGAATGGAACAATCGCTGGTGATGAAGAACTGAACAGTTCCTACCAGTGGTGAACACTAGAAAAATCAGTGGTGCTGAAAAACAGCTTTATCACTCTAGAAAACAAGATGATGACAATTGTTGAAAGTTTACAGAAACTTCAGTGCTGACGAACAACAGAACAATCACCGCATACACACAGCGATCATCTGGGACACACAGAATAATTACTGCAGATGAAAACCAGAACAATCGCTGCTATTGAGCCTAATAATTACAACTAATAATTAACAAAACAAGCAACAATGATGACTTTAACAAACACAACAAATAAAAAATAGATTAGAATAGCTCCTAGTGACACCCAACACAACTGTCACTGATGACTAACAGAACCATCACTTCCAATGAAATACAAAAAAATAATTGAAGCTGTATATAACAATTACTAATGTTGAACAGAACATTTTCTGTTCATGGAAGGCAGTATAGTCCTGCGAATGTACATAACAATCATCACAAATTGATAACAGCAAAATCACCTTACCTTCCTGCGCAAAACCTATTCTTACCACAATGGAGGCATCCCTCGCACCCTCACACAATATTGCCAGCATTGGTACTAGGCAGCCAGAGTGTGCTAACACATTATTAGAGAGCAGAAATGCGCTGTATCTCAGTACATGTGGCATATTTCTGCATGATCCCTTTGACAGACTGCAGCGCAGCAACTTCCATTTCTGAGTTGTGTTGCTTCAAAGTTTAGCAAATATGGACCTTAATGTTAACATGTTGTTACAGTGACTACAAAAGCTATTTTCCACTGTGGCAGGCATTCTAGGGAATGGGACTATTTAAAAAAAATGTAGTAACTATTTTTAATGGTTATTAAAATTTCAATTCAATGGTGACATCAGATGTTTAATAACTAAAAAAGGAAATTGTACTTTTATAAGCCTTCTTTTCCCTGCTTGAAGTTCCTGGAGGTTACATTTGATTTGCACTCCTGTTTCTGCCAATCAGTATTAAGCGTTTTTATGAACGCTACTACCAAAATAGAGAAAAAATGCTTGGGGTTGGGAAGGTGCTCTTGTTTTCTTGACTGGGTTACCAGTGGTGTTGGGCTCAGGAACTGGATTAACTTCAGAGGCCTCCCCTGTCACAGGTGAATGTTAGCTGACATCTGCGCAGGGTCCTTCCTTTGTCCTTGCAGCCAGGCAAGCTCCAATCACAGTGGGGCTCCTTTTGATATTACCTTGTCAAATCTTGCTTGGATGTCACATCCTGCTTGACAGTTCTGCTGAGTTTATACATATAACACTATGGGTACATTCTGTAAGGCAGGAAAACAGGATGGCAAAACAAATCTTGTGTATTGACTGTCTGGTTGCTAGAAAGCCCTGGTTTGTTCCACCAGACTACTGAATTTGGATCTATTGGAGGTACAGTGACTGCCCCAATCTGAATTTTAGTGTTAGATGTTGAAAGACGCTAGGATTACTATAGTACAATCCCCACACACCCTGAACATTCAGAGCCCAAGTTTAGTGTGGCCAAACGTTTGCCATCTCACAAATGCCTAAAGTTGGTAGGGTTGGTCTGGGAAACATTTACATTATTGGTTATGCCCCAGGAGTCATTCCCACCCACCCTCTTGAGGCTCCCACTTCAGAACACTCCTGTATCTTAGGAAGATCAGCACATAGAACCTGCTTTTATATGGCATAAAAGAGCCCTGAAAGGACTTGACCTGCTCTCTCATGTACCCAAGACAAATAGGAGGACTCCATGGGTCCTAAGGCTGACCTTTTATGAAAGCTACAGGGACACAACAAGCTACAAGAGGCCTTTTCCTGCAACTACCCAGTTCACCAGTGACGCCTGGCCCTGGACTGGATCCTGTGGTTTGGCCTCTGCCTGACACCCTGTGAGTCTCTGGGTGCCTCCCCTGAAGTCCTGGGGGCTTTGGATGTGTATGCTGTGGTGGATTGGAACTTACAATGTATTTCCATTCCATCAATACACAATTATGCAATTACTATGTGGACAGAATTTGCTCAGATTTTGATAATCAATGTAATTCAAGGATGATAATTATGTTGATGTTTGGGCTTCTGGGGCATTGTTTAACTGTGGTCTTCATCATGACTGGATCACAGTCATATTAAGGTGGGGTAGAAGCCCTTAAGGGTAGGCGAGCAAAATAATTGCTCTATATCAAGTAATCCACAAAGAGAACACTAAATGAACCACATCTGTTTATAATGCACACTAGACAGACCCTCCAGGATTTCTTGATTTGCAAAAAATCACAAAACCTGCTATTTTTTTTTAAATGCAGCGATTTTTACAAAAGTGTACATGAAATCCAGACTCCCCTATTATTGGCCAGTGGCTCTCGCCACTGGCCCATTAGAAGGGGGGTCCTCACAGCAGGCAGGCTAGGTGGTGTTTATTTACACTCATCACCTTCCCTGCTATGCTGTTCTCTTCTCTCTTTATTCTGAGGCTGAGGGGACTGCTGCTCAGCTGGCTGCTGTGGAGTGGAGCATCTTCAGCCCAGCTGAGGCAGGTACTCTGCTTGCTGTGTTGGGGACCGCCGCGTGCCCAGTGTGCAGTGGGCCCTGGGGGCATTGCTTTTGGGGCCCGCCGCACATGGGGCACAAGGCAGGCCCTGGCTGCCATTTCTTTTTAAATGTTTATTGTTGGGCCCGCTGGATGCCCTGTGTGTGGTGGTCCCTGGGGGCATTGTTTTGGGGCCCGCCGCATACGGAGCACGCAATAGGTCCTGTCTGCCATATATATATATTTTTTAAATGTATTATTGGGCCCGCCGCGTGCCCAGTGTGCGGCGGGCCCTGGAGGCATTGTTTTGGGGCCCGATGCACACGGGGCACGTGGCGGGCCCTGGCTGCCATATTTTTTTTAAAACAATGTTTAGTGTTGTGCCCGGCGTGTGCCCAGTGTGCGGCGGGCCCTGGAGGCATTGCTTTTGGTGCCCACCACACACGGGGCACACGGAGAGCCCTGGCTGACATATTTTTTTTAAAAATGTTTATTGTTGGGCCTGCCGCATGCCCAGTGTGCGGTGGGCCCTGGGGCATTGTTTTGGGGCCCGCCGCACAAGGGGCACGCGGCGGGCCCTTCCTGCCATTTAAAAAAAAAACTGTTTATTGTTGGGCCCGCCGCGCGCCCAATGTGTGGTGGGCCCTGGAAGCATTGCTTTGGGGCCCGCCGCACACGGGGCACATGGCGAGCCCTGGCTGTTTATTTACACTCCTCACCTTCCCTGCTGTGCTGTTCTCTTCTCTCTTCATTCTGAGGGTGAGGGGACTGCTGCTTATCTGTCTGCTGTGGAGTGGATCATCTTCAGCCTAGCTGAGGCAGGTACTCTGTTTGCTGTGTTGGGGACCGCTGCGTGCCCAGTGTGTGGTGGGCCCTGGGGGCATTGTTTTGGGGCCCGCCGCACATGGGGCACGGGGCGGGCCCTGCCTGCCATTTAGAAAGAAAATGTTTATTGTTGGGCCTGCCGCGTGCCCAGTGTGCGGTGAGCCCTGGAAGCATTGCTTTGGGGCCCGCCGCACACGGTGCACAAGGCCAGCCCAGGCTGCCATTATTTTTCTTTTTTTAAAGTTAATTGGGCCTGCTGCGTGCCCAGTGTGCGGCGGGCCCTGGGGGCATTGTTTTGGGCCTGGCGCATACGGGGCATGCGGCAGGCCCTGGCTGGCATATTTTTTCTTCAATGTTTATTGTTGGGCCCGCCGTGTGCCTAGTGTGCGGCGGGCCCTGGGGGCATTACTTTGGGGCCCACCACACACGGGGCACTCGGTGGGCCCCGGCTGCCATTATTCTTTTATTTTTATTTTTTAAATTAAGTTGGGCTCATCGCATGCCAAGTGTGCAGAGTGCCCTGGGGGCTTTGTTTTAGGGCCCGCCGCACACGGGGCACGTTGCGGGCCCCTGCAGGGGACAGGTGACATGGAAAGGGCTAACCGAGCCTGCTCTAACTCTTTTTTTCATATTTTGTAGCGTCTTGGAGGAAAGAATCTGCTGGTTCAAGAGCCATTAGTCCATCTGGCAACTAATATATGCTTGCTGCTGCACAGCACAGGTAAGTTGTAGGTCCGCCGCATGCCCAGAGTGCGGCGGGTACAGGGGGCATTGTTTTTGGGCCTGCTGGGCACGCTGGCCCAAGCGGCATATGGAGGGGCTATGGTTTTTAAGGAGGCATAGTGGGGTAAGTGGCAGTGTTGTGGGACAGGTGACCTGGGAAGGGCTTCCCGAGCCTGCTCTAACTATTTATTCTTCTTTTGTAGAGTTTCGAAGGAAAGAATATGCTGGTTCAAGAACAATTGGGCCATCTGGCAACTAATATATGCTTGCTGCTGCAAGCACGGGTACGTTTTGGGTTCTGTACAATTCCGTGGAGATGAATAATACATATGCCAAAGCGCAGAACCTTGAGGTCGCTACCCATATTTGTGAAGTCCTACTTGCAATGGGTGGGAGGGCTGTGCATGGTTTGGCGATGGGATTTTGTGTGATCATGTGGGTTTCATAATTGTTTATTTGGTTTTTTTGGGGTGGTTTGGGGCTATTTGGGGATTTTCACTACACACCCGTTAAGCACTGGCTTAAACGCCTGGCTTATGTGCTCCCACAAAGTACACTTGTACAAATTTGTTTTGGATGATTAGGTTTCACGTTCTTTGCAGGTGGCTCATCCTTCCCTTTTTTTTGTGTTTTTTCCACCCATGCAACCTTTGTCATGTTATTTTTTATTTTCAGGCACTTTGGGGCAGGACCTTTGCCTACCTGTATGTATTAACGCTCCGTGTATGCAACTTTGCTTCAAAATGTTTCACATTCTCCTTTCTTTGCAACTGACCATGCTGTTTTAACACTGTTTGCTGTTTGGGGAGTGCCATTTCCCATTGCGGTTCTGTCCCAACAAGTTTTCAATTGTTTGCCATTTGCAGGTGCTTCAGAGTTACATGCATTTTTAATCATTGCTTTCCTATGTTTTCTGAACTTTCCATTCACTAATTGCAATGCCCTTTGCCCTTTGAAACACATCCAGTAACACCAAATATATTTGTAGGTGAGTTACGTGACTGCGCTACAAACCTGAGAACTTTTGGATTCCAAGGGAGCAACAAGCCACCACAACAAAAGCACGATGGAGAAGTTTCTGCAGCCTGTGAAGGCTGTGAAGCACTGATCACACCTACCTACCCATATAAATGCAGCAGATCGGGCCAGAGAGTACAGCACCGTGATGCATGCTGATGGTGGTGTGCTGTTTTGCAGTGTGTGCAATGTGGCGGTGGACCATATTCAGAAACACACAGTGGAAATGCATGTGCAGTCCCAAAAACACTTGAAGAGCTGTGCAGATGATCCAGACCCTCACTCTTCACCAAAACGTGCCTGTCAGATGACTGTGAACTCACTTTTCACAAAGAGTACAGCTGCTGGTGCCTCAAACCAGGAAATTATAAGTGAGTAGGTCCATGTCTGCACAGCGCTGAACATTCCGCTGAGCAAAACCGGCCACCCTGTGTTGCGTAAGTTTCTCCACGAGCGGGTACGAAATGGTGGAGCGATACCTGGAAGTCATCAGCTTCAAGAACGTTATCTCCCAGAGAGATATATAGGAGCCAAGAACTAGCTGAAAGAACACATGCAAGATCAGAAGATCAGTGTTATATTTGATGAAACACCTGATGTCGAAGAGCGTTGTGTATTGAATGTGCTATTTGCAGTGGCCTCTGCGCAGTCTGGCCGTTAGATTCACACCCACCTAGCAGACACAGTGTTCCTCTCACAGTGTAACCATGGGACTGTAGTGCAAGCAGTTGTGAAGGTGCTCACAGAGTACACCATAGCCTTTCAGAACGTTATTTCCTTTAACACTGACAATACGGCATACATTCTCAAGGCATACAACACTGTGTTGAGAAATCTGTATACAAACTCCATACATATCACCTGCTTGGCACACATAATGAACCTTATTGGAGAGTCGTTTAGGAAGCCTTTTGTGGAGCTAAATGCTTTCCTTCTGTACTTCTCGCGCATCTTTTACATGGCTGGTAGCAGAAAGAGAAGGTACCTGCACCATCTTGCTGGGAACCATGGGATGAAACCACGGATGGCACCTGACCCTTGCAGTACCCGCTGGAATTCTTGGTTTGCTGCTGCTCAGTACCACTGCAAGCCCTTTCAGGCCTATGCTGGGTTTGTTGAGTCTGAGATGCAACTCAGCAAGTCTCCCCCAGATTCCCTTAAAAATCTGCAAAGGATTTTGAACAGCAACCAAAGAAACTGCATTATAGTTCAATTGGACATTGTGGCAGAAAAGTGCTAAAGACACCAGTGACAATGAAGGTGTATGATTATTTGGAGGACCTCCAAATGAACTTAACAAACAATTCAGTCCTCACTGTGGAGTCACTACAACCATTTCTATAGACCACTGCAGGGGCTACATTATCTCTGACACGGAAACAAAGATAACAACCCAGCTTAATGAAGCTTTTGAAAATTATCTGGAAAAGGTGGGAAAATACATGGGGGAGTCCCAACCAGTCATTGGATTCTTGAAAAAAGTGCGCCTTTTCAATCCTGCACGACTCTGCATCCTGCCGAAGGAGAAGAGTACATAATCAGCCATCCCTGGTTTGAGCGAAGTTCCCGATCAGGAGCTTTGCCTCTACTTCAAACATGTAGGCCCAGAAGCAGTACAGGCATCTGTTTCTGGGGTGATTGACACTGACCTCTTTTGGTGTGGGATGGCTGACTGCATTCCAGTCCTTTCACAGCTTGCAGCTGTGTACAAGGACGGTGTGACCAGTTCTGCAGATGCTGAAAGGAGCAACAGTATCTACAAAATTATTGTATCAGCCAGACGACAGTCCCCCTCAGAGCAATCCATCCGGGCATTATTGTTTTTGCATTATAATCAGCAGCACAATATTGGGCTGGATTTGGACTGCTGAGAAGAACTGCACATACATGGCCAAGATGAACATGACAAGCACACATGTTCTGTGGCCATATATTCATTAACATGTTTGTGTCCTATAGGTAGCCTTGAAGCAAAATAAATTGGTTAAATTGTAAATAAACCAAATATACATAGCTTCATGTTGTAAAATAACTCCAAAAACTACGATATCTGTGTTTGTTGTAGGAAAAATTGCAAAATTAAATGCCACAAAAATGGAGCTAAATTTCCAGATTTGTGCCGCTAAATTTACTAGTTCATGCTGCAATTTCCTGGGAGGGTCTGACTAGACTCTTGCAAAGAAAAAAAATGTGGCAGGCCACGAGGCCAAGGATGGTCCATGCGATACTTAAGAGACTGTGGCACTGGCTTGTAACACTATCTATGAGCATGCAGGACTAATGGTACAAGTGTGTGACATAGCAAGAAGGGCAGTGTACCGTAACTACCCTGTAGGAGAAAGAACTCATAGCTGCAACATCAAAAAAGTGTTCCAGAGAGGCTCAGGAGCAAAGTAGCATGTCCATTCTAGGTTTTTCTCCTTTGTGTTCTGCAGCTCTATCGATCAACTTATTGTGCTACATATAATGAAATGCAAAAGAAAAAATTATAGACCGGATAAGCTTGTCACATGCGGACCTGGGCACCTTGAACACTCTGAAAGTTCATTGCAGCGAAAAAATAATCAGACCAATGGTTTCAATGTGGCTACACAGTCAGTTCAAGTACATAAGTATATTTAGGAATGCATAGATGAGCAAACCTGTCTCGACTCAGATAAAGTATCCAGATCCCACAACTTTGCTGGTACTAAATAATCTGATTGGGTTCAGGATGGTGATGTTTGTATTCATAGTTGCTAATTCATGCAGTTCCCTCCTCCGAGGCGTATCACAGCTAATAAATCCTCGTTCATTTTATGCCACCTATGTAGCTTTGTGCCATATACTGGGATTTTATGCCATAATCTGCTGTATCAAAAATCAGGCGCTACAATATAAAAGCTGGTACACTACAATAGGAAAAATCATGTTATTTAACAAGATCAGCATGTCAACAGAAAATATCATGGACTGTTACAGATAAGATCATGCTCTTAAATAGAATATATCACATGTAATAACAAACATGCATATGCTCTAAAGCGGCAAGATCAAGACCTTCAGGAACAAATATTTAGAGTGTAAGAAATTGGATTATTAGTATGGGTGGCTAACTACCCATCTCAAAGAATAAACACAACCCTTAAAGTTACTAAATAAACCTGAGCTCAATCCCCAGTAGCTATGGAACAGAGGAAACAGGCTTAAATTAGGGCAATGTATATAGAATGTATGCAGTATCAGAACAGTAATAAAGTCGAAATGCAAAACAATAAAAATCTCAAACAAATTACATGGAGTGAAATGTAATAAACAAAATTACACCAAAGTGAGAAAAATCAATGGAGGAGAACCAAAGATAAGAGTTTTTAACATTCTAAGTAGAAGTAGTGCTAAAAGCACAAATTGCCAATGATAGTCAATAGGGCAAGGTAGGTCAGGACCTAGAAGCAATTTGAGGCTGAAGGCGATGGAGCACAGGTCAGATACACCAACCAGGTAAACCCTGGCCAAAGATGTTACCTTCAGACTTTTGTTCTTTAAGATTCAATCCACCACAACAGTACACTTCTGAATTCCCTTCCCAGGACCTCAGGGGAGGCTCCTATGGTACTCCTAGTGTCCAACCACTAATATCAAAATCCAATTTGAAGCATCCACAGTACCTCCAATAAACCCAGAGACAGAAGTCTGGTAGAACAAAGCAGAGTTTTTCATCCAACAGAAAGCGGACAATCAAGTATAGTCTTGGCATCCTGTTTACTTCCTTTCAAGTGTGCCCCACTTATTATGTGTAAAACTCAGAAACCAAAGTGTGGTAGGATGAAGGCAGGGTTTTCCAGCTACTAGACAGGAATACACAAGAATTGTCTTGGCATCATGTTCTTTGCCTTTTAATTGTGCCCCCAGTCTTATATGCAAACCCAGCAGACCTGTCAATGTCAGAGGAGTCACCTCTGCCCATTGAGGTCTGCCTAATGTTTGCTCCTTGGAAGCATTTCATACCTGGCTGGGATAAGCTGGAAAGGCAAATGCAAAATTATCTTTCCGGAACTTCAGGCAGGTAAAAATTAACTTTTTAAAAGTTACTTTTACTTAATATTTATTAAAATCCAACTTCACCATTAAATTGGATTTGTAATAACTATTAAACATAGTGGTTTAATTGTTTTTCTAACTAGCCCCATTCCCGAGGTGCAGCAGTTGAATTGGGCTGACCTATTGCTCCATCCAGTATGATGAGGAGTTTAATCTGTACTCTGGTTTTCTACATAGCACAGCTATGCCTTCAACAGCTTTTGGGTGCTAGTCACTGTCAGGACACTGTAAGGACAAGTTAACATTACATTTCTACATGACATGTCCCGTCATAGAGTTTTATTTTGACACCTTGCATTGCAGCTTTTACACTGCTACAGTCTGGATAAAATGTTATGCCTGAAGCGATGTTTGCACTGCCACTGTAGTGGATGGCACAATAGTTGATGACATCCTCTAGTAGCATTTAACTTCCAGGCACTGTGTTAATCTTTTACCCAAGGGCCATGTATGTAAATAAAGTATGCAAATTAGGGATATGCCAATTGGACCATGTCTAAAGAGGGAGCCCATACTAACTCGTTCCCATTGGTTAGCGGGGGTAAGGTGTCCAGTGTTCTAAAGCCTCCCAAAATATAGGGTCCAGCAAGAGGGTAAAAGTCAGGGTGACCATGCAGAAAAGGCAGATTTCCTACAGTACGCTACAAAATGTTCATGGGCTTCGATAGGAAAGATCATTTCAAAACGAGAGAAAATATCATGTGCGTCATTCAAATAGATTACGTACTTCAACATAATAAATCAAGCACCACAAAAAATATGCCCTACAGTGGGAAAAACAGTGCTGCAATAAAAAACCATGCTCGACAATAAAAAGCATCCGCCTCTGCAATAGAAGAGATCATGCACTACTGTAGAAAAGATCACTCACTGCACTTTGAAGTATTCTGTGGCTCACTATGAAAAATGCCAACCTCAGTTGCCTATTATGAATATTACATGATTCCATATGCCACGTTCAGGACTACAAAATGCCATATGAACAGGGTCGAACTGGGGACAGCAACCAGCCCTACAGATTGCTGCTAGAACAGCCCTGTAAGGGGGTTGCTAGTAAAAAACACAGCTCCTGCTTTTCTTACTGGGAGTTGATATTGCAGCACTGCTGCAAAACTGGGCCCCAGTGACAAAACCGCCACCCATGGCCAGAAAACTATCCCCCACCACTCAGGCCTACCGGGGAAACGCCGTTGCCCACTACGGCCAGTCCGGCCCTGCACACGAAGTGTCCCAATGTTGCTTTCTTTTTTCCTATGTTTGATTTTGCTCTTGGAACTAATGTAACTTGTAACCAGTCACTTTGATCCTCATGTAAAGCGCTCTGATACCTCCGGGTCTAGCCAGCACTATATAAAACTCAAATAAATAAATGTGCGATATCACGTGCTAAAATATGTAGGTCACTAGGATAATGGAAAAAAGGTCAGGTCCATCAACACCAGTGCCCACAACTAAAGATTTATTTGCTAGTCCTGAAAGCAGCATTACCCAATTCAAAACGTTCTTAAGTGCTTCTTAAGAGTCCTTAAAATGTGATTTGACATAATAGCTTTCACAGCCTGATACACGAAGGGCACAGAGGAAACGTATCTCTACAAGGAAAACTATTTTTCCTGTGGAAAATATGTGCATATTTCAGCCACATTTGTTTATGCAAACTTTCCACACAGTGGCAAAATGCACAAGAAAATTTGACAAAGTGTGTATACTGCTCCAAACCTAAGAGTGTCAAATATTTTGAGGAATATTTGAAGGATTACTTGTTAATCCCATTAAAACTCAGAAATCTACTCTAAGGGCCAGGTGAAGGTGGCCAAATAGCGAGTGCTAATGCTGAAATTTGCAGAATTTGGCTGCGAGCAATGTAGGTGAGATTAAACCTACTAGCAAAATAAGGAATTGCAAAATTGTGATTCCTTATTTTGCTCTTGCATTTAAGGAATTGGAAATTGCAATTCCTTAAATGAAATGTGAGTAGCACAAAAGTAAGTGCACTTTAGCCTTAAGGAATCGCTAATTACCACCAACTTCAAGTTGGTGGTAATTAGCGATTTCCATAAAAAAAGCACTTTATTGCTTTTTTAAAGTGCAATGTGGCACACATTCGTGCCCTTAGGGCATGTATGTGCGCCACAGGTGCACACATTCACATTTCAGGGGTGCAACAGGGTGTCCTTTTGTCACCCTGGCACCCTTGAAATAGCGCCCGCTATTGCGATTAACTAATAACGAATCGCAAATGGAGAACATCTTCCCATTCATTCCTATGGGCCTCCAAGCCCGTAGGAATGAATGGGTAGGTATTCCTTATTAGCGAATCTCAATTTGCGATTCGTTATTAAGGAATATTAAGGATTTACTAATATTTTAGCGACTCCTACCTACATTCAATTTTGCAAGTTCTTAATAGCGAATCGGTAAAATTCACTATTAAGGATTCGCAAATTTGATTTTACGTACATCTGGCCCTACATTTCTCTAAACTCTAAAAATCTGAAATCTACTCTAAATGTTGTTTGTCAGCAGATGTTATGTTTCCAGCCTCAGCTTTGCTTAAGGAGCACGTGGTTGCTATCCTGTGGTCCCTGCTAGCTAGCCCTTGGTGGTGTGCCACTCAGCACACTTATGTGAATTCAGTAAAGACTTACTAACAAAAAAGTACAAAGACCCCCTTTTCTCAAGTTATGTTGATCATGGAATGAGGTCAAAGGATATGTGATGTAATTTCCTGTGATATGAGGTCAAAGTACAAGTAATGCCACTGACACTCCCCCTACGGAGGTGTTACAAACGAAACCACTGTTTAAACATACTTTTCTCCCCCAAAGTGAAACTAACAGGGCGGGGAAGGATGGGAAAAGACTTCAAGATTACCGACGATGCTAAGTGGATGAAGTAGTTGCCAGTGATGCCAGCTGGGTCTAGTAGCTGCCAGCAGTGCTGTCTGGGTGTGATAATTACCGGTGATGCCAGCTGGGATGGGTAGTTGGCAGCGATGACTGTTGGAAGGGGTTTTCATGATGTTAGCGGTGAGGAGCAGGGGCCAATGATGGGTAGGTATCAGTGATCTGAGCTAGGAGGGTTACTAGTAATAAGATGCTGCACTTGTAGGCTCACTAAAGGAGGCGGGAGGGTGTTCTGGACCTACCCTATTTGCCTTGTTTTCAAGGGCTGTGGCCAACCTTTGCCTTCACCCTGTGGAGCTGGTGCCAGGCATGCGGGAAAACCTGCTGAGGGCTTCTCCGCTCTTGGGAACATTTCAAAGTCATGAGCTGGGGCTTGGTCGAACTCCCTGTTGCACATTTTTGCTCCCCGGCAACAGTCTGGAGGTGAAAAACATTAGGCCTAATGTGAGAGGGGAGGGCAGCCCCCCAAAAAAGACAATGGGCCTGTCCTTGACATGCTGGTAAAACATTTTTTGCAAGAATATATATCAGAAAAAATGGGGAAAAAAATTAAATATGCCGCTGCCTAAAGTGGTGGCCATATTCTTGCAACAACAAAACAATTGCATTGCATAAAATCTTAATAGACCAGTATGTGTGATTTCTTGCAAAAAGACGTACTCTAAATCAGTATAGAAATTATTTTTCAATTTAATACATGTCACAAAGAAAATTGATTCTTATTGGCGCAAAGAAAAAGTACTATTAACTTCGAATTACCATCACCTGATAACAGAGTTTGAACACAGGAAGATAAATAAAATACAAAAATTATAAAGCGTTGAAAGAAAAAGGCATTTTCAAAGAAATGTATTAGCCCACCAGGATAAATGCTGTCAATCACAGTGCAAGACAACCAATGGCTGAACTGGGCTGACACATTCGCTCCATCCTGTATGCTGTGATTGACGGACTCAAATATGAATGACAGATGCACACACCAATGGATGAAGAGGGTCGATGTAAAGCCTTTCTATGTTATGAATGTTTTTGTTGGGGCGTGGCCAAGCAGCATGGCCGACAGGACGTGAGCTTCACCGGCTCCCGTCTGGCGGACCCCGAAATCCTGAATTGCTATCCTGCCTGGGCTCCGATTGCTGCACATACTGTCTGATTGCCCTGCTGAAAGCGGGGGAACCCACCTGTCCGAATCGCAGCCGGCGGAGAGCATCGGCGCCGCCGGAAACGAGTGTTGGTGTCCGGGTGACGGCCGTCACGCCTACGCGAGACCGTGGTTTGGGCCTGGGCGCCCACGAGAGGGCTGGCCCTGTGGAGCCCCTGTTCGGCGGGGTGAGACGGAGCAGTTGGCGGGAGCCTTGCTGGCTCGCGAACTTGTCCCGGACATTGCGGGCGGAGGCCGGAGATCCTGTGGACGGCGGCGGAGAGCGGCCCACTGCTGTGGGAGCTGCAGACCCGACAGTTACCCGCTCGCGCTCCGGAGTGCAGTGAGGAGGCCCCTCGGCCGTGTGGACACCCCGGAGGCGGGCTCCTTGGACGCAGACACGGGGAGACCTGAGCAGGTACGGAGTAGCCCAGCTGAAGCGGGGGAGCGGCGGGAGAACGGGAGACGTGACCGTGCCCCTCCCCCACGGAGCCGCCATCTTGGGGACTGCTCTCCGGGTACCGGAGACTGACGCCGGCGGCCCTTAACGGGCCTAGACCTGGGGCGGAGCGGGGCCCCCTCTCCTGCTGGAAGTTTAGAAGGGGGGTGAGCCTGGGGCCCGGAGTGGCGGCGCGGAGGGCCCGGACAGTGTGGGACTGGCCATTGGATCCTTGACTGGGGACAGGGAGCTGGCATCTGTTACCCCCCGCCTGCCTGCATACGGTGCTACGGGGGAGTGGGACTCACCGCTGGCCCCCTGGAAGCCCTGGCCTTGTGAGCCCACCTCCTGTTTGCTTGAAATCGGCTTGCCTGCTGGGGGGGCCGGTCCGCTCCTGGCTGCGGGACGCAGCGACGGACAGTGAAGATCCTGCTACTTATGGAGGCCGGCTGCTCGAGTGGTGAGGCCGTGTGACCGTCCGGCTGTGCCCTGCAGGTACCACTGGTGGGGGCTCCCGGTCCTGCCGGATTTAAACCGCGGTAGTACTAGCTGGTTGAGAACGAGGGGGCTCCAGACGGGATCCTGCCTGACCCTAGGCCTGCGGAGTCCCCTAACTGTACCTTGCATGCCCTGAGGCTGTCCTTGGCCTGTGGGGTGACGGCAGCGGAGGGCCCGCCTTCCAGCGAGTGGGTGTGAGTATAGAGACGAGGATCCCCCCAGACCTGACTACCAACTGGGGTACGGTGCGTTTAAGACAGCTGTTATTTCACAGACGAGCCGTCCCTCCGTTGGGAGCACCCTGGAGATGGGCAAAGACCGGATGCCCCGCTCGACGCAACCCATCACGATCACTCAGTACACCACGCAAAGGCTGCCATCCCAGAGGATTACACGCCAAACGGGCCAAGATGAGGAGCCGGAGAGCCCTGGCGAACCCTCCCGCGCTGAGTTGCTGCAGGCGATACAGGGCTCCCACTCAGCGCTGGAGAGACAGATTGAGACCGTCTCGATCTACGTCAATCTATTGCGAACGGACCTCCGTAAGGTGGCGGACAAGGTCACGAATGCTGAGGGTAACATTGAGCAGCTACAGGGGGAAGTGGCCTCACTCAGGAAGACAGTCACGCACCTTACGGCGACGACGAGCGCCCTGGAACGGAGGGCGGAGGACACGGAAGGCAGGGCGCGTCGCAGCAACATAAGAGTCCTAGGGGTCCCGGAACGGATGGAGGCTGGTAATCCTGAACGCTTCCTAGAAACATGGATCAGAACAAAGCTGTGTCCTCAGGGTCTCTCGGAGGTCTTTGTCATCGAGCGGGCTCATCGGGCGCTAGTCCCCCCGCCGCGTCCGGGGGACCCACCAAGAGCGCTGATAGCCAAGATATTGAACTATCGAGATCGCGACTGCATCCTGCGAGCAGCGAGGGAAACGCCGGATCTGACCATTGAGAACAAACGGATCTCTATATACCCAGACTACACACACCAGGTTCAAGAACAGAGAAAATCCTTTCTGGGGGTCAAGCAGAAGCTCCGTGCGATGCAATTGCAATACATGCTGCTATACGCCGCTAAACTTAAAGTGCTCGCACAGGGCAGGGCGCACTTCTTCGAATCTCCAGAGGAGGTGTGGGAATGGCTAGAGGTCCGAGGGGATGGCGTGCCATCGGGAGAACGGGGTGGGCCTAAGGAGATGTGGGGCAGTCGTCCCCGGCGGAGGCAACGGAGCAGACGGAGACACCGCTCTACGACGGAGAGTACGGAAGGACCTAGAATCACGGTTGGGGCAGATGGTGCCATGCTCCTGGAACCTTTGCTCCTGGGGGCGGGGCCAGTGACCCCGAGCCAGCTGGAGCCGGGGGATGTCCTGGTCCCGGATACGCTACAGACTTCAGAGCAGGGCACGACGCCTTCGGATTTGGTGGTCCCGGAGACTGGTGGAGCTGAAGCCCCGGTGGAGAAGGGCCCCTCATGAGGTGATACGGGAACTGTATATATTGTGTCTGATTGGATGGAGTGGCTCCTAGAGGGGGACTACGGAATAGCTGTACATTGACTGTCATTGTGTCCAGAACCACCAGCCTCCACATTGTGGGGTGGGGCGGGGAGCCGTCCGTTGTGTTGGAGCTAGTGTATGATCGGGGGTTGGGAGTGCGGGTGTGGGCTCTGGGCCCTCCTTGTCTAAGGAAGTTTTCACGGAGCCTGATGTGCCTTAAGTATGCACGGGGTCGTGCCGGGAGCTGGGGGGGGGGGGTGGTTTGAGTTTTGTAGTGGTGTGGGGGTGTGATGGGTAGTGCGGGTTGTGTGGGGTGGCTGTGTACGTCCTGGCACCGGCAGGGGAAGGGCGGGGTGACATGTTGGTTTGTTGCCGTCATCCTGCTCGTGGGTGGGGGTGGAGGGGTATGTTCCTTGAAAGTTACGAAACAGGGGGGTCGGTGGGAGTGGGGGGAGTTTTTGAAGTACTTTGTTGTTGGCATCATGTGTATCACCGTTCGGGCCCTTAGGAGGTGGTGTGTTGACAGTAGATTGCATAGCCGGCTGGGCGATCACAGGGACCATGGGACACAAATTCCTAACATGGAACGTGCGTGGGTTGGGCACTTGCACCAAAAGAAACAGGGTTCTGTCTTTCCTCCGGAGACATGGCATTTCTATCGCATGTTTGCAAGAAACGCATCTGAATGAGGAGGGTGCGCAGAAACTGGCTAAAAAATGGCGGGTCAGATGTTTCATTCCTCCTTTTCCACATATGCGCGGGGGGTGTTGATCTGGGTGGCCCCCGGGATCCCCCTTGCGGTGCAGTATGCAAAGGCGGACATTGAGGGCAGGTACCTGCTGCTGAAAGTGAAGTTGAATGGGAGGGACCTTACGCTACTCAATTCCTACGCGCCCAATGTAGATGACGCAGCCTTTTACTCACAGGTTCAGGAGGTCCTGGTGTCGGATTTGGACAGCCCTCTTTTATGGTTTGGGGATTTTAACTGTGTTTTGGATCCTGTCCTAGACAGGCACCCTCCCCGAGCGGGAACGAAACCTCGCATGACGGTAAGGCTGCGAGAGGTGATGTTTAATTTGGGGGCAGAGGATGTATGGCGCCAGGGTCACCCCTCTCAGAAACTGTACACATGTTATACACCTACGCACAACACCCATAGCAGACTAGACAGGGTCCTTGCAGCGAACATAGATGCGTCGTTTTCGTTGACGATCACGCATCTGGCCCGATTCCTGTCCGACCACTCCCCGGTGTTGTGCGCCATGCAAGAGGTTGACCGGCCTTGCCGCCCCCGCACTTGGCGAATGCCTATGGACCTTTTACAGGACCCAGTGGGTAGGGATCATGTGCAGACGGCCCTAACGAACTATATTGATCTGAACTGGAGGGGGGACGAAATACCCCTCTCAACGAAATGGGACGCTCTGAAAGCGGTGATACGGGGAGAATGTATGGGGCTCACATATGGGGTCAGACAACAACTGACTCGTGAGTTGCAGAAAGCAGAAGACACCCTGCTGATCAGCCAAGCCTCACCTGACCCCGGGGAACCAGAGTTGGCAGCGGAGCGGGAGGCCCGGGAACGCATACATGATATACTTACCCGTCTAGATAAGTTTACTCTGGGTCAATTCCGACAACGTCTCCACCGGGAGGGGGACAAGTCCGGCCGACTGTTGGCCTGGATTTTGAGGAAAGAAACGGCCCCAGCACGGATAGTTGCCCTGAGGGGCCCCGATGGGGTTATGGTGCATTCGGAGTCGAATATCCTCCATGTCCTCCAGACCCACCTGCAGCAAGTGTATAAGGCGGATCCCTTGGTCACGGACGCCTCGTATCAGCCTTACCTCCAGGGACTGACTCTCCAGGCCCTCTCGAGAGAGGAGACGGTGGAGTTGGGTGGGGCATTAACGCTTCACGAAGTACGAGTGGCAATGGCTGGTCTGCCAAGGGCTAGATCCCCGGGGAGTGATGGGTTCCCTTCCGAATTCTACCACACGTTTGGGGACATGCTCGGCCCCCTCCTCCTCCAGGTCTTCCTGAAGGCATTAGAAGACGGAATCCTCCCGCCTACGATGTATCAGGGGGAGATCTGCATGCTCCTGAAGCCGGGTGGCGACGGTTGTGATCCCGCGGCCTTCCGCCCTATAACGATGATTAACACGGACGTGAAGATCCTGACCAAACTGTTGGCCGCGCGCTTGGCGCCACTTATGGCCCAACTAGTACACCAGGACCAGTGTGGGTTCATCCCTGGCCGCAACACCGCAATGAACTTACGGCGGTTGAACCATATCCTACATGAGGTGCGCGGCGGCGAGGATCCCCGAGTCCTGGTCTCGATCGACTTAGCCAAAGCGTTCGACACTGTTAGTTGGGAGTACCTGTTAGAGGTGCTTCGACGGGCCAGACTAGGGCCCGTATTTTGCAGGTGGGTCCAGATTCTGTACCGAGCACCTCGAGCCAGGGTAAAACTTGGGACCGCACGTTCTACGGACTGGGCACTGGGGAGGGGCACTCGTCAAGGGTGTCCCCTCTCACCACTCCTGTTTGCCCTGGCGATTGAGCCATTGGCTGTTGAGGTCCGGGCCACGATGTCCCAATGGGGGATCAAAGGAGGGAACACGGTGCACACGGTTTCCTTGTATGCAGACGATGCTCTGTTTTATTTAACCTCTCCGCGGGAATCGCTGCCAGCCTTGCTACGACTGCTGGACCGTTTTGGATCAGCCTCGGGCCTGCGTATTAACGCTGGAAAGTCCCTGATCTTCCCCCTCGCGGGATACGATGCGGACAGGCTTGGGGACTTACCAAACCTGGGACTGCGGTGGGAACTGGAGGCCTTCCGCTATTTAGGGATCCAGGTGGCATTGTCGGATGAGCAGTTACTGGCCCGGAATGCGGATCGGGTGATTAAATCTCTTCAAAAGTCTGTGTCCTTTTGGAACACGCTGCCTCTTTCCTTGATGGGACGCCTGGCGGTGGCCAAAATGGTGATGTTACCGAGGGTGCTATATACCTTGCAAAACTCTCTGTGCCCGCTTCCTCAGCGGATATTTCGCACCCTTAATACACTCCTCACGTCGTTACTCTGGGCGGGCAAGCGTAGTAGAGTTGCCCTACACACGATTGTCCGGAGCTGGGATGAAGGGGAGCTGGAGGCGCCGAGGTTTGACCTGTATTACTACGCAGCCCAGCTATTGCCAGCTGCCAGGTGGTTCGCAGACTCGGACAACTGGGAACTACGGCTCCTGGCGGTTAGAGCGGACGAGAGGGCGGTACAAATGGCTCTAATGCACGGGAGAGGTGCGGATGAGGCACTGCCATTCATAGTGCGACACACGGCGGCAATCTGGCAGCGCTTCGTGGAAAAAATCTTACGCAGGGCCCCATTCCATAGGGAGCTGCCGATATGGATCCTGGCCCCGGTGGTGGCCATGGAGGAACATATGCCGTTTCAAGAGTGGAGAGCCGGCGGTTGCGAGCTACTGGCAGACCTTTACCCGGATGATACGTTTTTGTCTATTGAGCGGGCAACGGAGACATTCGGGCTCAGCGGGGGCCAATACCTACACTATAGGGGCCTTCACGACATGGCGCGGGAAACCTGGCCTCAATTTCCTGAGGCACCCCCGACGTCCCATACCCTCAATATTATCCTCTCATGTGGTAGGGGTAGGAGGCTGATAACCTTATTGTACTCGGCTATGCGGCAGGACTCCACCCCGCCGATCCCCCCGGCCTGGACGGCATGGGAATCTGACCTGGAGCTGGATTTGGAACCGGGGCAGCGCAAACGCATAGGCACCCTCACACGAAAGGTGTTGTGTAACGCCAGGTTTAAATTGATTCATTTTAATTTTATGCACCGCACATATGTGACGCCGGTCACCCTGAAACGTATTTCCCGGGACAAAAGTGACGATTGTCCTAGATGTGGTGCGGCGGGAGCGGCCTTTCTCCATCTGGCCTGGGACTGCCCGTTGGTCAAGGCATTCTGGCGGTCAGTGGTGGAGCACATTCGTACGATTACCGGTCTCCGGATGGAGCTGACTCCCCTACATTGTCTGTGGGCCTTGGTCCCCAAACCCAAGAAACGCAACCTGTCATATAAGATGTTGAAACTGCTATTGGTGCTGGCGAGGAGAAGGGTAGCGATTACGTGGATGGGACAGAGGGCTCCGGAGGTGTCGCAGTGGCTTAGAGATGTGGGGGAGTGGACCCTAGCGGAGGAAACTTTCATGCAACAAGTGCGTAGGGATGAGAGGCTACAAGACGACCTGCTTGCGTGGAGAATGATGCGTGTGGTGGGAGCGACTGCTGAGGACTCGGAGGGCACGAGTGCGGAGTTGTTCACCCCTGAGGGTACGGGATCCGAGAGTGAGGGTGGTGAGGAGGGGGAGGGAGAATACTAAATTGGTGTAGGGCCTGGCCCGGCACGCACGTATATGCTCACTCCTGCCGATATTGTGTTTCGTTCCAGGAAGGTTTTCCTTCTTACTTTGGTCAATCGTTGCTGTCTCTTCGGCCCCTAGGAGAGCCGCACTGAGGTAAACGAACTGTACACACGTGGTTTTTCCCACTAGATGCCAGTTTTTTTGGGGGGGGGTTCTTTCGGGGAGTAGGGGGTAATCTAAATGTAAAGGAAGACAAAAGCAGATCAGATTATTCTGCCGTACAGATGCATTGCTGTGTACTCCGTCTGCTATGACGCGTTACCACCTACTGCCGCCCGGCCTTCGGGATGTGGGCTGATGGGCTGTGTGATATTCAACTGTAGGATTGAAGTTTATGTTAGTTACGAGTGGCACTGTCGGCATCTTTGTTTTATTGTATGTGAAATAAATCTGCAACAAAAATAAAGTTTTTAAAAAAAATGAATGTTTTCGTTATGTGTGCAATGTATTGATTACATGAGGTTAAAAAAATAACGCTGTCTCTGGGCCAGCCCTTGCAAGGTGTGCAAGTGGCAAGCGCTAGTTGCTGCCATGAGTACAGCTGCATACTAATTAGTACCTTTACGTGCTGAAGTAGGTAGTGGAAAGTGCATGGATGGTTTTGTTTCCATGCCTCCAGTAGAAAGCCAAAAAAGTTCGAATTCTGATGCGAGCCTTTGGCGGGAAGCAAGGTGCGGGCATGTACGGAGGCCTGATAAGGGAGGTCTCCCATTTTAAGAGGGTCCCTGATGGAAAGGTAGGCCTTTCGTTCCACCATGGTCAATTAGACGAGTGCCATCGAGTTGCGTAAACACAGTGGTCATTATCTGAGTGCCAGACAAGTCAGCGGTGCCAAGGGTCACTTATGTGGCTGTCTGAGAGGGGGCATGAGGGCACTAGGGGTGCTGGCAATGACTCCACCGCCTTCACCCCTCTAACCTCGAAAAGAAGACTTTTCAATTGAAAGCTTCGCACTTCACTGTTTGCTTTGCCAGCTTCCCAGGCAGCGCCACCGTTTGGGCCAGATGGTACAGGGGGAAGTAATTTGGGAGCCAAGCAAGGCTGCAAGCTGGCAGCTTCTGCTGAGCCACCTACAAGAGAAAGTAATAAAACGGGGATTAATTAGGCAGCGGTGTAAACACGAGGCTCCTCTCCAGTAGAAGAAAACTCATAAACCGGGATTGGGGCAGAGTTTGGGTTAATCCCCGCCTTGGCAAATCTGACAGTGCAAGACTGGCGAGGGGAATTACTGGAGGACGCTACAAGGGGGATCCTCGCTTTCAAATACCACTGGAGTGTTTGCGCTTCGGCTTGCCCCCCAAGCCTCGTTATCAAAAGCGTCGCCGCCTTGCTGCAGCCTGCACGGGATCACCTCGACGTTGAGGAGACAGAGAGCACTTAATTAAATAGCAATTTGGAAAAAGTACACACAAAAACGGGCAGCGGGTGGTGTCTCTCTTGGGAAGCGCTGGGCTCCGCTAATTAAGAAGTGCTGGACTGGACACCTATAAAGCCTTCTCGACTCTTGCGTGGCATTGATGTTGCAATTCCGGGTCACCTGTGACGTGGCCCAGTTGTAGCCACGAGGAATGGGAAATGTCAGCTCGCGCAGTGCACAGCACAGCCCACGCTGTTTGTCCAGACCTGAGTTTTTCCTTTTACAAATCATTGTTATCAGGCGTGTTGGCAATATGTTAAACAGAAGTAAGGAAAAATGACAACTCCCAGAATGCACTGGAAGCACGATTGCATACATAGTGCAATTTACTCTAACTCTTAGTACAAGTTGCAGTGAAGCATTGCTTTAAATGGAAATATATTTAGAGTACCTGGTTGCTCCTGAGAAGTGCCAGTACTGTCCCATTAAATGTATTGCAGCAGTGCTGAAACTTGCATGTACATTCCCTTTTGAATTAAAGAAGTGCAGGTAGTGATACTCAGTACCCCACATTTGAAGCACTGCGGGGAAGTAATATTTGTGTTATAGTAATTGTGGAGTTAGCAGATGATTTCACAACATTTTGAGATCAGCCCGTGGGAATTCTTTTAACACGAGGTGCATTCTTCAATAGAAGTTATCAAAATAAAGTATTGAATGGGTTGCCAATAACTAAAAAAGGAGTCATCAATGAGAAAGAGGGTTCCCAGGAGACATGGAGTCACCTGGAAACCATTTGTTAGTTGTATCAATAGTAGCAATACTCCCAGTGATATTAAATAAACTTTAATTGTGTTATATGTATCCATAATATGTAATAATTAATCTATTAATCCATTAAATCAGTGAGAAATCAAATTTTAAGGCCACATAACGACAAAAGAAAACCAGTTCAAGAAGTTTTGTTAGTGTCCAGTTTCAAGGTCTGGGGCAGCTGACATCTGCACAACCATATATGATTACTAGAAAAATAACTTTTTGAAACCCTATAGAGAGAGGGCTTTTGGCTCCACCCACATATTTGCTTCCTTGAAAATAGCATTTGATTGGGCAGAAGATTTGTGCTTTTGCTCAAAAGGAATGCTTGTATTGCACGTTTAACCCCGTTGGAAAGCTTATGCTTAATCCAGCAGGACCGTGTTGGGTGTCGTGATAAAACAATCATCAGTGCTATAGGAATGACTTGTTTATTATGAAAGATGCCAGCAAAGGCAGTAAGCCTGATGTATTTATTGTGAAAATCGTATGTTCAAGCCCATAGGAATTTAATGGGGATTTGTTCTTCCAATGTGTTTTTGTTTTCTCACATATTACAGTAGTAGGCAAGAGTATGGTTTTAACTGGCCCTTTGACAAGCCTTGGGGTAGAAGGTTTTCCCTGTGATAATCCTGGTTAAGACTCTTTAGAAGGGTTTGTACACTGTTCGCTCGGTGTAATTTAGTATTTTTTGATTCTGTACCTGATTTTGACCAGTTTATGGCATTACAGTAATTGTCAGCTGGTTATGGTGAAAGGCCAAAGCTAAAAGTTACAGCCTTGATTGGTTCATTTGGAAAGGGTATGTTATATGCCATAAGTCTGATTTGTTTGTGATGAAAAATTATGACAGACAGCAGGCCTGAATTACTCATTGTGAAAACCATACATTAAAGCCAAAAGCCTCTTAGAGGTTGATTGTTACTGACAATCTCACAGATTATTGTTTTAGTTGGTTTTGGTTACCCTATATTTACATATCCTGAGAGTAGTAGATTTGCATTTTGGGAATCCTTGTTGAGCCCTCTTAAGAGAGGTTATATATGGTTTTGCCAACTTCAACTTTGTACATATTTGTCATTTTAACACTGTATACATGATCAATCAATCAATAAAAAAAATCAACATATTTGTAGAGCATGCTACTCACCTGCTAGGGTCTCAAGGCGCTGGGAGAGGGGGAGCCACTACTGCTCGAATAGCCAGGTCTTGAGTTGTTTCCTGAAGGAGAGATGGTCCTGGGTCATCCGTAGGTGGGTGGGGTGATGTGTGCCTTGTGAGAAAGCTCACTGTCAATAGAGCAGGGCTATATTGGTAATTGTTGGTAAATGTTTTAGACCTGATTTGTTTACTATGACAAGTTTCAGCGAAGGCAATAGGCTAACTTATTTACTAAGTAAGTGAAAAGGAACAAGGGAACCCTGTAAGTCGGAAGGGACCAAGGGTATATTATTAGAAACAGCGGTCCCTATTATTGAGGGTATTAGTCTATAACCACAAAACTGAAAATAGCATTGAGTGTATTGTTGTCCCAATGGACCTTATTACATTTATTTACTCATTCAATAAACAAGAACAAACATACAATAAAGTGAGCAACAAGTGAAAGGGTTCTGGAAATCAAAAGATTTCCTGACCTCAGGCATATAGGGGTAAGGTGACTTTTCAGAGATAAAGATTACAGAGTGGTAAAGGAAGGCTACGGGACATATAACAGTATTCTCGTGATGAGCGCTCGTAGAGGATTAATGAGTAAATAAATGTAGTAAGGTCCATGAACCAGTCCTTTAGTTTTCAGTTTTCTCCTTTTATAGGCCCCCTTGCCTATTTCTTCTTAGTTTTTAATCAGAGCATATTGCTGCTTCACAGACAGTAGAATTGAACCGTACACGTGCCACTCATTTAATGTAACGTGCACCGTATCCCAAGCGGTCACTGCTTCTAAACAGAACAGCCATCTTGCAATCTTATTGCCCTCAGTGTATAATTGTTTAACCATTTCAAGACAACCAACGCATTACTTCTAAATGTTGCAACCATGTTGGAACTTTTAAAAGAATGATACGTTAAGTACAATACCACTGCAAGACAGATGCCAGCTGCTATACTTAATTTTACCTTTTGTTGCGAACATATGCCCTCTATATTAGGGTTGTATGTTTTCTTTTTTTCTACTTTTCTACTTTTAAGTTATGTATGATGCATATGCTTATTGACTATTTTCCTGTGAGTTTTAGTATGGGTGAGTAAGTGGATGAAGGCAATAATTATTAAGAGGATTGATAAATGGATCCATGAGTGTACGGATATGTGAGAAAGTGCATGTGAGATGACTTAAAACGTACCACAATCCGTAAGGGATTACAAGCCAGAGCGCTTGGCTTTGCCAATTCTTGTTAGGTTATGGTGATGGTTATTGTATCTCCTATTGTAGGTGACACTCAGACCCTCAGAACGGTAAGGACTAAACAGTTCTGTAGTGGAGACACCACAGGCTGAACAGTGATGATTTTAGCTCTTCTCAGAAGTGGAGGTAGTCAGGTTCTCCTTTCAATGATGAATCAGGGCATTCCAGAACCGTGGTCCCAATATTGTGAAAGCCATGCCTCTTAAGATATTTTGTAAGCCTTCGGTTTGCAGATACAGTGGCGTAGCAAGATCATAGGTTTCTTGGTGGAGTGTTTGGGGAGCCTAACTATGGAGGTCAGTTGAGCAGCTGTCGTAGCAGGCCTGTTGTATGGTGGATAGAGTCCTGAACTCTGCTCTGTATTCCACCAGCAGCCAGTGAAGAGCTCCATTGCTGTAGTAATGCTTGTCATTCTCAAACTGAGGCACAGCCAACCAGGCTGCTAGCATAGCATAATTGACCATTCAAGATGCTATTATCATGAGGTAATTGCACACCACCTAAATTATGCATCTTGAGCTGAAGGCTTGTGATGGAAAATGGAGGCTGTGTTTCAGGATTAACTTTAGTAGTAACGCGAGGCTTCGGGTCAGTGTAATGCCAGGCATAACTTAGTGCTACTCTTAAGTATGGAGCTAGGGTTAGTCTTAATTTGCTAATAGTGTTAGTGTCAGCAGTTATGGGTCATGTCAGAGGGTAAGGACTAGTTTAAAAGTTTAGAATCATTAGACTTATTTGAGCAATCTGGCCAGCATTTAGTTTACGGTCAATTCTAGAGTTTGGTTAGTCTTATAGTGAGCGTTAGCCTTATAGTAAGCATTTAGAGTTAGAATTAGTTTTAGAGTCATGGCAAAGGGTTAGGATTATTAACTGGTTACCATTATGCTGATAGTCAGATCTTAGGGTCAGCATTAGTCTTAGAACCAGTTGTTTCTTGTAAGTTCTACACTTACGTTTAAAGTTGAATTGTTCATTTGGCTTTTTTCCCCTTTTTTCTGCATTTTAGTATTAAATTTTTAAAATAATAGTTCTAAATATTCTAATCATGTGTAAGGTGTACAGAATTTGATCATGTATTATAAAAACAATTATAGAAATACAGTTTAATTTTTATGATCCATAACCATTTGAACAATTGCCTTAGCCAAACAGGTTAAGCTGTCTTAAAAACATTTTTTCTACCGGTGTTCCAACTACGTACATTACTCCTATAGCTGTAACCCAAGTCCAAGTTGCCCTGAAGACAATGGCTTCTGGTTAGTTTATCATTTTACAAAGCCAATAAATCAATAAAATGTAATTCCATATTCCAGGCTAAGGACAAAGCACCTCATGTTTCACGTTTAGGCTATCACTGCACAGCATACACCTGTTTTAACTCATCTGAAAGGCTCCCATTACTCTAACCAAGTCTTACATCTACGATTCTTCATATTTTTCTGATAAAACCTTTACTTTTGGTCAAAACCCTGATATATTATTCTTTTGGGACACTTGAGCTTTCAAGTATCTCATAAAGCTGGGTCTGTTTGCTTGCTGTACAAATGCATCCAATCCAGGCATCTGTGCTTGACCTCAGGTTCAAGTCTCTCGTGAGCCACTCAGTCTGTTATCCTTCCAAAGTCGATAAAGTGAGTACCATTGAGCTGGATAACCGTAAACATCTGTTACTCAGTGGCAAGATTCCCAAAAATAATGCAGCTTGCCATGCCGCTTGGATGGCGACATATAGGGGACAGCATCATAGTGTTGCTCCCCTGCTAGCTATTATGTGTGGGCAGTGTGTCCCAAGAGACTTACTGTAGGTTTAGTCCCCCTCATTGGTTTATTGGCTCAAACTGTCATGAGTGGGCCGGGTGAGACCAAGGAGTCAGCAGGTAGGGCAGGTCCAAACCCATGTGAAGGACATAAGCTGTAAAGAATAAAGAGCATTGGTGCCAAAACCACCAACGAGATAGCTCCAGCTTTCACGGATGGGTATCAGCTGTTAAGTGAACTCACCATTGACAACTGGATCTCCCGTAAGCTAACACAACCTGTGTAATCAATACACTTGTGACACAATTTCATCCACAAAGAGTGGTCAGTGTCATTTATTGTGTTGTGTGTGCATGGTACTGCAAGATTTTCCCTCGCACTTGTAACAGTGCTAGCGGTAGCACTGCTACAAGCTAGAATGGACAGTGTGTCCCAAGAGGGATAGCGTAGTTATAGTGCCCCCTTCTGTTTATTGCCTCAAAATGTCATAAGTGGGCAGGGTGAGAACACAAGGTCTTATAATGGGTCAGCCGTTCGGGCAGGGCCTCTTTGGTGACCAGCGTTCCACACCTACCCACCCTATGAACGAATACATACATTTAAAAGGTGATATGTGTAATAAAACTAATGAAGAAGCAAAAGAAGATTGAATAGAAATAGAAAAAATAAAAAAGGTGTTGTGAATGTTTTGTGTCAGCATCGCAAGGCGGAGTTATAGCGCAATCCTCAAGCTTTATACAACTACAAGGGCCACCAGATAATGGCTCTTTGAATTCCTCAGGTCACTGGGAGTCATTAGGTGGGGCCTGGGATAACACAACGCCTCTCCTTTATCCCTCAAGGGACAGTTGGAATCCTGAGCAACTGTGGAGACGGGCCTTTGTCTCGCTCTGACTTGTCAGGAGCGTGAAGTAAAAAGAAAAGAATACGGTGGAAGCCCATGTTTAGTAAATGAGCTGTAAAGAACCGAAGAGCATTGGTGCTGATACCAACAGCAAGACTACTCCAGCTTGTAAGCTAAACCCACCTGTGTACTCAATTAACTTGCAAAACAATTTTATTCACAAAGTGTCATTTATAGTGTTGTGTGCATGGTATTATAAGATTTCCTCTCTCCCAGGGGCGGCTCCTCCATTGGAGCGAAGAAGCGTTGCCCCACTTAAATGCCCCCTCCCCGAAAATAAAATGGTAATTCATTAACATTTTTTTGTTGTTGTCCTGTTCAGAACCAAATGTCAGGACTTGGCGGGGCCAGCTGAGTGACAGCAGGGAGCAGTGGTGGGCAGAGGGCTGCCTTTGCCCTGTTTAAAGTGTGCATGTCTCTTTGGTAGGCCTTCTTGGGGTGGCCAGGCAGACATGCACACTTTAAACCAGCTGGGTTGAGAGTAAGTGCAGGCCTCCAATGCGCTGTCTAGCGCTGAGTGAGGCCGCTCCCTCCAATCAGGGCTCTGCTCATATGCTGCATGTGAGCAGCGCCAGGATTGGGCAAGGGAGTTTGGTCATGGCCGCAGTCCCGCACTCGAGAAAGAAGAGGACCGGAGCGCAGGACGTGTAAGGTAGGTGTTTCTTTTTTAAAATGTTTTTATTTTATGTGCCCGCGTTCTCGCCTCCCAACCGTAGATGCCAGCCGCCACTGCTCTCTCCTCCCAACTACCAACGGCTAGGGGTAGCTAGCAGGCGCGGTGCGTCCATTGGGGCGTGGGGGCGTAGCCCCCCCGCCCGCAGCGCCCCCACGCCTGCAGCTCCCTCGGCGTTTGAACTTAAGTAAACTGAATCAGTTTACTGAAGTTCAAAGACGCCGAGGGAGAACTAGTCAGCATGACGTTGGACCGCTCACAAAGGGGGTGGGCGGTCTGGCTTCATGTTGACTGACATGACTGTCACCAGGGATAGCAGCAAAACACAAGTGCGCATGAGTGGGGACGGAGGTCGAATTTTCGCACCTTGTCCACTCATGCGCACTTGTGTTTTACCTTGTTTGCGCATGCCCATTAGGAGCCCTTAGGGATCCTAATGGGCGTGCCTCGGGCGAAAATTAGTCGTGCCCTTTGCCATGCCTGGCGTTGCTGGCAGCGCCAGGATTGGCTGAGAGGGGCCACTCAAGGGACGTTCGTGAACAAGGCGGCGGTGCCAAGGGGAGCAGCAGCAGTGGCACGGATCGGCTAAGGTAAGTTTTCCTATTTATATTATATTTAATTGCATTCCCTGCCACCTACCCCCCGCGTTGCACTAATGCTGTTTATGTTGCTGCAACCATGTGAAGTAGTCACAATTCCAATTTCACAATTGCTTTTTTTGACCTTCTTGCTTTTGTCAAATTTGTTTGGAAGTGCACCATTTGCCCACTCTTTGTCCCCCGCGGAACACCCTTAGGGCAGTCGGGCTCACTCGCTACTCTCCCTCACATGGGACACTCAACCCAAACTTCTACGCCACCCACTTTAAAATGTCACCAGCCGCCACTGGTAGCTAGCAATGCTATGAATAAATACACTTTATCGTAAGGATGCGAGCAGAGAGCGACCATGCCACGTGTTGTTGATGAATCTGGCTACAGGCCCCAAAAATTGCCACTGCAAAAACAGGAAGTGCTTTCACAGCAATTTGTAGGCACCCACCATAGTTGCATAACACTTTAAAATTAATTCTCTCCTCCACAGGCCTCAAAAATAAAACCAGTGATGGTTCCAGAAGCATAAGTGACCTCAATAAACAAAACATCAAAATAAATGTTCCTTTTTATCGATTCAGTAAAATAAGTCAACATATAGCAGCGTCCACAAGTAGTCGATATTACAAAGTCGTTCATAGAACTGCTCTTATAGCAGGCTACATTTGAGATACCACGCTTTTCAACCGCATTTATCGCACTGCTCTGGCAGGTGGGAAAACATTTTGCATAAAAAAGAGCTTTCCTTTTTTAGGATAAAGCGACGAACTCTGTTTGTCTGCTGTTCGCTATCCTAACTTAATTAAGGCGCTCAGCCAGCTGAGCCCGACACCTCGAGAAAGTAGGCCCGAAAACAAATCCAGCCTGCTTAGCTCTAATTGAAGAAAACACCGCGCAAGAAGCTCATAAACACGGTGTCAGCTTGCATTACACAAAATTAAAATTCTGAGCCCCCTGCAACACCAGGAATTCCTAAAGAGGGCCTTTTTAATATCTCTCCAATCCAGTTGTCAAAGTAATATTATTTTCGTTGCTATAGTAACTGATACACACACAAACACACTTATGGTTACTCCTGGTATAGTTAAGGTTACATTGCACTACATAGGGAAATCAAAAACTCACATCTTGCCGAAAATTTTGACTTATGTTCACAAATTCTACCTAATTTACTATAATCATCCTTAAATGAGCAGAGGATTTTTGAAGATATGTGAAGAGTTTCATAGCTTAAATAACGCATTTTAAGCTGGCTTTTGAGGACTTTACTAACAAGGACAAATACATTTAACTGCCTGCATTATATGTCACCATATTTGAAATCATCTTCAGTCCACATGGGCAACGGGTGCGTTCAAAAATAGCGAATAGGATTCAGCTGCTTCTGAAAAAAAAGTTTTATTAAAGTCTGAATTTAACTAAGATTCTGTCAATCACAGAGCAATCAAAGTCAGGGTCATTGAGAATAAAGGTAACATGACATGCACAGTACGCAGGATACCATAAAATAGCAAATTCTCAGTAGGCCTTAAATATCCAACGATAAAGCCAACTTTGTCGTTGAGAAACATCTTGCTGGTCAAGTTGATCTTATGCTCGTGCACTTTATTTTTTAAAGCTTAGGTTCTGTTTTCTGCCACTTATGGGATTTAATGTAAAGCTGCACATGTGCAGCTCCATCTGTGATGGTGTTAGAAATGATGATGACATACATTTTTGTTTTTGTTTGCACTCTTAGATATTTGAAGCCAATGTTGAATGAATTTTGTGTCCTTTCTTTTAAGCAGGTACTAGGGCTTTGGGGCCCACCAGGAGGGGTGGGGGGCGACAAATCGACCACAGACACAGGATTATGGTGTGACAAAGGCCGCATTATTGGAAGCAGGTGCCCCTTACAAAACTCCAAAACCTTGGCCTGTGTCGAACAAAACTAAACCTCGCTAAATACAAAGTACCTACCAACCTCCCGCCCCACCCCTAAATGGATCCCCACAATTAGCAACATAACCACAACATACCATCTGCAACATGCCTCAGTACTTAACTAACCATAACTTGACATCTGTATTCCCCACCCCTGCCAAACAACCCAGGCCTCCTACCATTACCCCCTTTTTAACTAGGAGAAACGCCAACCTCCTGTGTTGCACACCAGCACCTGTTCCAGCGACACGAAAACCCACAACATCTGACACCTGATGCACCAGCTCCCAAGAAAACCCCTCCGAACAAAACCCCTCACACCGGAAAAATAAACCCCAGATACCACCCCAGAATTCCCCAACGGTAACTGGCCTTCCCCCCAAGACAAAAAACAGCCCAAAGGGGCCCCCCAAACTCAGGGAGGGAAGGCGGGAAAAAACTTGTGTCCAACCCTCCGCCGGCTGCTGTGTCACTGCCACCGAAATGGCGGTCAGTGACACAAAATGGCCGGTCTTAAAGACCCCCAGCCCAACCAGCCCAAACCCAGCCCAAGTAAAGCCCAAAAACACTGACACCAGTCCAACAGCCCAATCCCCTGCTGCTGCTGCCAGGTCTCCCTCCCCTCCCTCCGGGTCCCCAAAACCCCCGGGGGGTGGCAGGCCTCCCGGTGGTCGGCCGCCCCCCCAAAGCCCCTTTGCAAATCCTTATAAATACTCATAATTATGTGCAGAAAGCCTGGAAGTGTGGTATGGTTTACATGAAAGATATACTATGGATGACGGAGTGTTGCAGGGAATATTTTAATGTTTGACTCCTTTTCACATAGGTATGTGTTATATTTTTTTTAACGCACTCTGCACGTGGGACACTTATCTGGTTGTTACAAATGTATTTTTGTAAAGACGATTGAGTTTAGCGATGTTTTTCGTTAATCTTATGGATTTTTTCAGAATAAATCATACAAAACTGATAATGTCATAATGACAGGCTTAGCACTTGCTACACACAAACGAATCCTTGTTTGGATACTATTAAAAAAAACATGATAGGCATATTTTTTAACTAAGCCAGTACCAACTATAATTCATTAACTATCCCGAACACTTGGAAGTGAGTCAAAATGAATGTTCATTCTTTCCACCAAACATACACTTGCAAATGCATTTTCGTTCAATGTGCATTCATACAGTATTTGTATAGTGTCATATTTACTGCTGACCTGCTCAGTAAACAAATATAAACATGAGACAACCATCTTTGAACAGTATGCTACAGCATTTTATCTTTCCAAGATGGGCGCCATGTTTATACTCAGCCAGCGAGAGATGCAGCTGGCTAGATGAAGAAGCACTGAGAAAAGTGACTGCATAATAGAGGCTACAGAAAAGAAAGCAGCCTTTTTTCTGTAACATCAATTTTTCACCTGCTTTTGCCTCCACTCGCTCCACAGTATTCAAACAATGGCAAAGCCAACAGCACCAGTACGAAAGACAAACCTATTGGATTTGCCGACATGTGTTTGTTATCAGGAAATATTAATGAAATGTGGATTGTAAAACAGGTCATGCAAGTGGAAAGATGGAATTAAGACTTGAGGATCTTAGGTTTGGAGCTCACTGTTAACCATTAGTCAGTAATAAAGGTGGAAATGCTCAGACAAATCCAAACCCCTGAGAATTCCTTCTCTTAATATTCAATTCCATCATTTCTTAGTTCATCAGCACCATTGCAGGTGCCTGCGACATGTAATTTAGTGGTTAATCTAGGCCCCACACAATAAATAGGACCACCCAAACTGCTAGGCCGCTCCATCTTAGGTTTGGAGCTCACTGTTAACCATTAGTCAGTAATAAAGGTGGAAATGCTCAGACAAATCCAAACCCCTGAGAATTCCTTCTCTTAATATTCAATTCCATCATTTCTTAGTTCATCAGCACCATTGCAGGTGCCTGCGACATGTAATTTAGTGGTTATTCTAGGCCCCACACAATAAATAGGACACCTAAACTGCTAGGCAGCTCCACCTCTGAACTGCAAAGCATGCAACTCAGATGTAGTAAGCCTTGCTGGGCAAGAGTAGGCAGATGCAGCTTGACCTCATATGCTACAACTTGGGTCTAAAACTTAGATCCAATGCCTAGAGACATTTGCTACAATATTAACTACACAAATATCAGCCTGCAGAAAAATTCATCAATACGTATCAACTATAAGTATATCCTCAAGGTAAGTCTGTATTGGGTAAAAAAGTTATAAAATGTCACAATATATCAAACGAAGATATCTTCCCCCTCATCCTGTTTGTAGAGCGGAGTTTCAGGTTGATCCTGTTAGCTAATGCAGATCACAAGCCTTATTTAAAGTTTGGTAGTTGAGATACTCTGTCAGAAACGTGGCAGATTTCCCATCTGACGTAAACGTGCATTGTACCTATGGCACTTGTAATACAGGGATGGGATATTCTTCACATTTTGGAAGTATATCCCATCTGCCAAACTCTAAAGAAGGTTCTAGGTCTTTCCAAAACTGTTGCAGCATATCCCACACCTCACTTCATCAGACAACGGTTTCACTGTCTGAATGGCCAGCAGCCGCGGCCATACAGGTAAGATCGGTGGGGCCGGGTGGGGGGGATTTTGACAGACGATGATGAGGGGAAATTAAATAAATGATTTATTTTCCCTTTTTGCCATTTGTTGAAATACCCCCCACCTGGTCCCACCGCCTCACCACTTTTACATGCATGGGCCGATGCTGATGGCCAGGGACATGTCTCATCCACTTGTCAGAGAAATTTCCCCAGAACTTCCTATAAAAAGGTATTATGTTCTAAAATGTTTAGCAATTTTCTGAATTGCTGATAAGCATTTGGTATTTTCTATTGTGTGGCTTTGTCATTTCAGACTACTCTTAATGTCACCTGCACTATCATCTTTGAAGGGGTAAGACTCCTAAAGTACTGTGTAAAGCAGGCGTGTCCAAAGTAGGCCCAATAGAGCCAGATGCATTGCAGATTTTCACACATTTTCTGTCAATTTAGAGTCCTTATATTCACTCTGCTTAAGATTATCCAACCAATGTATCCTGAAAATCTGACATGTGTCTGGTTCTTGTGGCCCTACCTTCTACAGACCTGATACGCAGTATATGGTGACATCTCTGTCTTTGTGAGTGTCACTTCATATTCACTGTATGGTCCAAGTTCCGTCTTTGATGGAGTACAGGAGATTTTGATACAGTTTACTTGCTTTATAGGATGAGCAGAGCACTTTCCTTCTTTTATGGGATGGCACTTCGTGATCATTTTTTGTTTATTTCACATTCTTATAAAGCACATCTCTACCACAGATATGTGTTAGTGCACTTTACATAAGAAACATTCGATAGGGAACTGGCTCTCCAATATGGCAATGACCAGACTCCCTTTACACTAACATGGGAGCAAAAGCACAATATGTTAAAACTGATATTAAGTTCAGCACCAACTGGAAGAGCCGAAACATCCAAGCAGAGTGGGTACTGTGTTTGGGGGGAAATCAAAGGAGCGAAGTCACTTGGGGAGGAGTATCAAGGAAAGATGAGGAGGGAAGATTTGGTGGGTATTATAAAACCCTCTTTGATTGATTAGTAAACATAGTTTGCTGTATGCAATCGCAAAATCCGGTAATTGTTAGTGTTAATTCCATGTCACTGTACAATCACAGCCTGCGTCATCTGTGATGGAATTAACACAGACAATGCTGAACATGCAGGCAAAAGATCCATCTTTTAGTGTTATGTCCATTGTAATATGTAAGGAGAGCACCATCGTCTTTGATGCGGCGATTACAAACGCAGTTCTGTGTATACATGTCCTTGTCACTATTACCACTATTTTAGTAAGAATTAGGGCTTGTACGATCTTCAAGAAGGCTAGTAAAACTACAATGGTCTATATATAAGAGACAGCCCAAACTTGTTAGTGACACTACCTTTCTAATTGTACCAACAGGACCACCTATTTGACCAAAGTATAGAACATGCAACCTATTCTTGCATAAAATGTATTTTGACCAGAGAGAACTTTGTAACTCTTATTCCTAAAGAAATACTCTCCTTAAGATTCATGGAGCTATCACAGAACCTGGACTTGCAGAATATTTTCTCCAAATTATTTACCCGCCATGTCTCCATTCCAGCTCCCATAGAACCTTCAACCTATATCTGTGCTCTGATGAATATTTAGAGATATATATCTGACCTTATATTGATTTTCACTACAATGGTAGAAGTGGTACTAATTATGGCACAGAAGTCAGACAGAGAGCTCTGGGCCCGATTCACAAAAGAAATCAGAGACAAAATCCTAACTTTACGACTTTTGGTATTCACAGAAGGCATTTAGGAGTACTAAAGTTAGGATTTTGTCTCGGTTAATCTTACATTTTGGTCTTTAATTAAATTTAAGACAAATTAAGTATAACTGAGACAAAATCCTAACTTTACGACTATGAATTTGTCTCAGTTTAACTTAAGTTTGTCTTAAGTTTAACTTAAGACGAAAACTTAAGTTTAACTGAGACCAAGTCATAAATGTACAAGTCCTAAATGCCTTCTCTGAATACCGAAAGTCGTAAAGTTAGGATTTTGTATCAGGTTACTTATGTGAATTGGACCCTTTGTTTATAAGTAGGGTCTCCATTCTTCATTTAAAAACAATTATACCTGATAAAACACCACTGGAGGGAATTTGTTTTTCAATAGAAACCAGAACACTGGCTTTTGCTTCACTTTTACTGGTTTGGCACCCACTGGTGTCAAACAGTATAAATACAACGCCTACCTCTAAGCACTTTTCTGTGATGACCACTCCTGCTAGAACTCACTTGAGCCCTGGTAAGCCACTAAATATGCCATTGTAGACATCTGCAAGGTCCCAGGCCCCGTGAACCTAATTCCATTCCATTAAGCTCACTGTTTACTGCGTGTTTCTATCTAGTGGCCAGCAGGCTCTCAGCTGAACTCTGAGCAGTGTCATAGTCCAGGGCAAGGAACATTTCCATGATTCAATCCTCGTACATTGCGAGTGGGACATAGTTTCCCTTGTGAAAGCTCATTTATCAGGATTGTGGCAACAAAGATCACTGTTCATATAGAAGCTTCCAGAATCAATATCCTCCCATAAAACACTACACCTAACACTCTTGTTCTTAGGTTTACATTGTGATGGTCCAAAGTGCTTGCCTGTAGGAACTGCATACTTCAATACATTAGAAACAGGGGCCATATCATGAACATGCTCAGTGAACATGCGCCATGCAAAGAGGTCCATGAGATGGTTTTGGCAAAACCGTGCTGCTTTCAGTTCATACATGGACTCAGAAAATGTATAGACTGCAGGTAGTACTGCTGATAGTTTTCCAGTATGAGCTGTAGATAGTGCAGTTTACAAAAGAAAAACTAGTTTATAGACCCATTCAGAGCATGCACAGTGATGTAGCTACAACACCAATATCATCAAGTTCAACTTTTGACACTTGGCAATTTTACCTGCACAAAACACTGTGATCGCATTTAACAAAAATATATTGAGTTGGACTTCCTCTTTTTCCAAGATAGAAAATGCACCATACCAGTGCACACTGCAAAAATACAAAGAGAAACCACCTTGTGTCACATTCTGCCTTTTCTCTGTGCACTTTTCCCCTGCTAACCAGTAGGTTAACAGGTGCTAACCTGTTCTCCCACTTTAACCATAGTTAAATTGTCTTATTCATAACTGGAACCATTAACTTGCCTCTACGTTCCTAGAATATGATGTGGAAAGGGCACCCAGGGCCTGGAAAATATAGTGCCATTTGAGGACTGCAGCCGTTGTTGTGAAATCCGCTGCAGTGGTAGTGTAAAATGACTTCCAATTTAAATATTTGTAAGTCACTCCTATGAAAACCCTGAAGTCCACAAGGTAGGGTGCAAAGTATATAAAAGTGAGACATGCAGAAATTAATTATTGCTGTGTCTCTATAGTGACAAGGACAAAAAGGCTAGTTTCACTGTGGCAGGCCTAACCGCCATATGTAGAAACCCAGAGTGCAGATTATAAACCTAATATTGCTAATTTGGTGAAGGGACCAGTTAGAAAAATAATTAAACAACTATTTTAAATTATATTAAAAATCCAATTCAATGGTGAAGTCAGATTTTTTATAAATATGAAGGAAATGTAGAATTTAGAAAGTTACCTTTTCCCAGTCTGAAGCTCCATGAGGTTAACTTGCACTAGTTCTCCAGCAATAGCAAAGCCAGTGACTACACTTAAATAGGTGTGAAAGAGGTGTGAATGTGTCCCAGGAGCAACCAATAGGCTGACATAAATCTGAATGGGCAGAGATTATTTCTCTGAGCTCAACAGAATAGGCTTGGTGGGGGCTGAGGGCCTCCTTTTTATTCAATGAAATTGTATTAATTGTCAAGTGACAGACAACACCTTTGCCTTATGCCTTCCGCTCAATAATAACATAGCTATATATGACTTCTGTAACAATAGAATGCCAAATTTCTCCCTACCCAAAAAAAACACCCTCAGTTAGCTACAAAACTATAAAAGTTTGCCAGAAATTCAACCATTTATGCCTTAACTTTCACCATAACATCTTTCTCATAGTAATTTATCAAACATCATGTCATGCACTTCCAAATACCAGTCCATGAGTATATGAGATCTCATAGACTTTGGACATCCTGGGGCAGATTTATGAGGCCCTTGCGCCTCCTTGCGCCACAATTGCGTCACTTAATGTGACGCAACGGCGTCGCAAACAATGCACCCTATTTACAACGTGACGCATCTAGGAGATGCGTCACGTTGTTAAGCCCTGCGCCATAAGGAGGCGTTCCTGCGCAGGGGGGGCGCAGGAACGCCTCCTAAAAGTGGCTGAGTGAAATCTATAAGATTTCACTCAGTCACTTTCAGGCCAATGCTGCGTCAAAACCCTGCGCCTGCTTGAAGCAGGCGTAGGTCTTGACGCAGCATTGTGAAGATGGGGCACCCCCGAGCCTTGCTGGAGCTGCGTCGCGCTTGCGACGCAACTACAGCAATGCGCCACCTTTACGGCACAGATGCGTCATGCATCTGTGCCGTTTTTGCCCCATGGTGCGCCGCATTGTAAATGCGGCGCACCATGGGTGGCGGAGCTGTGGCGCACTGTGGCGCACATTAAATGGCGCATCCCTGGGGATGCGCCAGTTAACATAAATCTGCCCCCCTAAACCGAACTCTCCTCACGAAAGGTAATCTACCAAGGCACGCCATGTGCTTTCATATTTGTTTCACAGAGCACTAAGTTTCCAGGTCAACTGTTCCATTGCTGAAAGCAACTACAGCTTGCCTAACCAATCCCTTATTGGCGAGACCTCAAGAGTCTTCCGTTTTGTGCTATTAGCTGTTTTAGTGCCAATAACAATCTCCAGTCCTTTATAGATACATTTATGATCTCCTTAGGTCGAAAGCCAAGTATAATAATTGCAGGATTAGCCCATGTCGGATATCCGAGCTCCCCCTTGATATGGCTCATGATTTCCTTCCAGAACATATTTAATTTTGGGCAGAACCACCATATATGCAGCGCACACCCCTATTGTTTGCATTCCATCCAGCACTTGACTCCGTATTCCCATACATATGTTTCAACTTCACTGGTGTGACATACCACATTGTTGGCCTATTTTTGACAACACAATGTCAAATTCTGCTTCACAGGGCTGTTGAGCCACAGGTAACACTAGGGGCCCAGGGGACAGAAACAGATGCCAAGAAAATGCATGTGGATCCCCTGTCTAGTTGAACAAGGACCCTGCTTTTGTCCTACCAGACATACATCTCTGGGTTTGTGGTACATACAGTGCCTGCTTCGAACTGAATTTTAGTGTTTGATGTGGGATGACACCAGGATTACTATAGTACATTCCCCACTCACACTCCACAGCCTCAGAAGCCAGGTTTTGTGTGGATGAAGACCTTTGCCATCTTGGAGATTAGCTGACACATTACACTGTGGGCTTGTTTGCATGAAGGTAAACAGGAGCTACTTCAAAAGTAGTTAGGTTGCGCCTGGAAACTTAAAACCCATTGGTTGGGGAGGGTCCACAAGTCACCCCACCCACCAGCTAGTGGGGAACAGCCTTTACAACGCGGGCATTACCACACGTTGCCATTACTACGCTGCTTTTACAACGCAAATCGTTTCAACGACTTGCTATGGAGGGCGCTGTTAGACAAGGAATAGTTGAATTTTCTATTCCAACACCTTCCCTACTGTAACGTGGGCTGGAGTTGGAATAGAAAATTAAACTATTCCACTATCCAGCGCTTACAGCGCAAGTCGTTGTAACGACTTGCGTTTTAAAAACAGCGTTGTAATGGCACGCGCGGTAATAGCTCGCGTTGTACTGTCATACAACCCCAGCTAGTACCAGCCATAAATGTAGCATGCAAAATCGCCCACTTCAGCACACTTTCTGGACATGTGGAGGATCAGAAGAGGACTGGACCTGTTGTTTGTGACCTGAGAGGAGCCCTGAAGGACTGGACCTGCTCCCTCCTATACTCAGGGCAATGAAGTGGACTTTACTTGTCAACTGACATTCCTTCTGTATGGGCTATAGGGAAACAACCAGCTGCATGAGGCCGTGTCATGGAAGTACACAGCTGAGAAGTGGCAACTGGACCAGGCCTGGACCCTGCTTGCTTCTGATTGACACCCTGTGCCCACATGCTTGGTAAAAATGAATGCTTAGAGGTCATTAAATAAATACATCATCCCAGAGATAAGGCCCTATAATGTAAAATAAACATTTCAGTTGTGAACTACTCATGCAAATGACCCAAGGAATCCTACAGGTGCTGGAGCTTCTTTATAACCATACCCCCAGATTCATCAAAGTCCCGTTTTGCGAGTCCTTAATAGCGATTTTTAAGGAATCGCTATTAAAGACTTGCAAAACGGGATTCATGTAGAAATCGCAATATTTTTTGCGATTTCTACAGCTTCCTTATTTGCGATTCGCTAATTGCTAATCACAAATAAGAAATGGCTTTCCCATTCATTTCTATGGGCCTAATAGGAATGAATGGGGAGTCATTCCTTATTTGCGGTTAGCAATTAGCGAATAAGGAAGCGATTTCAAGGGTGCCAGGGTGTGCAAAGGACACCCTGTAGCACCCCTGAAATGGTCATGTACACTGGTGTTGCGCACACACATGTCCAAAGGACATGTGTGTGTGTAACATACAACTAAAGTGCATTTTTCAAAGTTTTCGCTATTTACCACGTAGTTATACTTCGCGGTAAATAGCGCCCCCAGATTGCGAATCCGCAATTTTAAAATGGTACATGAATTGCATTTAAGGAATCTCAAATTGGGATTCCTTAAATGCAATTATTCGCAATTTAGCGATTTCTAGTTTTGCGATTTTTGCATTTGGGATGATGAATCCCAAATGCAAAAATCCCAAATGCAAAAATAGCGCTCGCAAAGGGCCAGATTCTCAGAATCTGGCCCTTTGCCAGCCGATTTTGCCTTGATGAATCTGGCCGATAGCTGCTTCTTCATATTGAAACACAAATTGTTTTTATCAAGCCCCTATAGCTAAAAGAATACATATAAATATTTCTTCGCAAGTTTCTCCTGTGCGACAGGTACAGCAGCAATAAGCCCAGTCCAGACTAAAAAAATATTTATTAGCCCAGTTCTCTCTTGGTATTTCAAGGCAAAAAAACAGTACTGAGCAACAGTGGTTTGCTGTAACTGAGCATGGAGCACCTCCCCAAATATATATCTCATGTCCGACATAGAATATTCTTACTGCTTTAAATCTTTACTATTTGTCTGAAGAATAGAGCAGCAGTAAGGGTGTTAAATCCCCGCCATTAACCTTTTATCCGCTACAATCAAACTTTAGTGGGGTACAAACATATCTCAATTCATGCATGTCCTTTACATCAGGTCGGACTGGACTACTGAAAAGAGGGGGTTTGAGTACTGGGAAATTAAACAGACAGTGAGCTGAGACAAATAAGAAATAGTTACTTAAGCAAATTCAATGAAAGATACAAATAATGAAGTTAGGTGCAAGAAATAAGGAAGAATTGTTGGCAATAGACATTAATGACGAAAGGAAAGAAAAAAAGCAAATATCTTTATAAGCACTGGGAAACATGATGCCTGAGATTATGTATGTAGTAAAAAGCATAAACACTGATAACCACTGATTTTTACAATTTTTGAAAACATTGAACATCACTGAAAACATCCCACCAGCCTACCATATTATTTAACATATAGAAGCTGAAAACTCAAACCCCTATTTACAACCATTCACCAATAAGCGCTCCACAATGTGGCACATTGGGCTCACTCAGTTGACTGCCCTTTTAGCCAAAAGGTGGAGAGGACTATTCACAAACTGCACAGTGGTGGAAATCTCTGCATGCACAAGTATACATTTTTGTAGTAAGTGGAGGAGCGACCATTGGGAATGGTTGGAAAATGGGGAAATCCTACTGCAAAATATAAAGGCTTAGGAAAGAGTAAGGAGAGGTTTAGAGAGAGACATGCTGATACAAACACCCACAATTAAAATAGTAAGCAGTGCAACTCTTCTAAAGTTACTACAGCCCAAATGGTCATAAAACAGTCATAAATAGGACTCCCGGTTTTATGGTATTCATTTTTGTTAAATTTCCGTCTGTATTTATTTTTGGGTTTTATCCATATTTATTTTGTGTTTTTCGGTATAAATGAAGTTGTAAAACTGTACATTTCCACCACATTTATTTAACTGATTGACACACAGTCATACTTTGATGTCTGTCGTGATGTAGCTATTTAAGCCGCTAAATATTACAATGCAACTACTATTAGCATTATACCACAAATGTATGTTGACGTATGCTATTATTTAAAGAAACTTCATCCTGTTTTTTAATTTCCCATGCTGTCCATCTGCACAGCTGTTCAGCTACAATTCATGAAAGACAGAACGGAGAGTCACCTAAAAGAAGCACAATTTTCTGCATTTATCCATTAAAAAAAATACAGCCAGAAAACACATTGTTTTCTGGCTGTATTTATCTGTAAAAACCCATTCAACGAAAAACAGGGGGCCTCATTTATGAGGCCTTGCGTCACTTTTACGCCGCCGGTGCGTCACTTTTTGTAACGCATCGGCAGCGTAAAACATGCCTCCTGTTGCGCACTATTTACAAAGTGACGCATCTAAGCAGATGCGTCACTTTGTAAACCCCTGCGCTACATTATACCTGCACCAGGTATAATGTATGCAGAGGGGGCGTTCCCCCGCAAAAAGCCTCGTAATAGTGACGCAGTGAAATCTATGAGATTTCACTGCGTCACTTTTGGGACGCTGTTGCGTCAAAATCTTGCGCCTGCCTCACAGCAGGCGTAAGACTGACGCAAGCCCTCTCACATGGGGCTGGAGTTGCGTCACTTTTGTGACACACTCCAGCAATGCGTCACTTTTACGCTTACAGATACGTCAGAAATACTGACGTATCTGTAAGTCCTTGCGCAATGATGCGTCATATTGTAAATATGACGCATCATTGGGGTCGCAAGGAGGGCGCAATGAAAAGTGACGCATTGCTGTTTTCTCGCAGCGATGCGTCACTTTTCATAAATGAGGCCCAGGGAGCCTTAGTCATAAATCTACTCCAGCATTGAATTAAGTCTAGCACCACAAACGGCCACTCCAGTGCTCAATTTGTAAAAAATAAGGGCCAGGACTCTCATCGGGAGGCCAAAGCAGCTTGCATCATCCATTGTCCTAGCCGGCGGAGCCAATGACGCTACCAATACAACTACTAACCATCACACTCCTACAAATGTGACAATTCAGAATATTCCAAGCCCCCAAAGCCATAAGAATGGGTTGGGAGGCAGGTTTTATCCATTTTTATTGTATATTGAACTGTTGTTGTGCTCATCGCTAAATTAGATAAACAGCTCCACCATGTGGCAGACTGTTATAAGTGACGGTGCTAAGCACCGGCAACCACAGGTTCAAATTAAGCACTGGACCACCCACAAATAAGGCAACACAGCCCCGTAGAAAATAATGGAAACAGAGACTTAAAATAAAGCTCCACATGAAATAATGTTAAAAAGATAACATTATTTTGACTTTACTTCTAAATATAATTTTTTTTATATTTTATCATTTAAAAAATAAATTACTTATAAAGTTTAACTTTTATTAAAAAAAGTAAATTGATGTAAATTAATTGCATTCAGTAAATTAAATATTCATTGAATTTCAACTTGCTAATGTGGATGGGATGTTCAGATTCTATTTAAAATACAAATGGTAAAATAAAATATTTTAATTATTTAAATATTTATTATAGTTTTATTTTAATGCGTTAATGTGTTGTAACATTTTGTTTTGTTAATACTAGATTACAAAAAATTACTCAGTTCAGTTCAGTTCAAGAAGTCTTTATTCGATTAGTTCATCATAAAAGACATAAAATACATTTAGACATATAAAACAGTTAAAACAAGTATTAAAGCATTAACGTACTAATCAGCTTCTTACATATATATACAATAATTACAGAGACGCATAAATGCAACAAAATACAGGACTCCATTTCAGGAGACACAGCCTTAAGACCCCGTTAGATTACTTTTAATGAGCCTACTTCTAATCAGCCAAGCCCACCTCAAAAATGTGGCCACACCCACGACTATCAGAGGATCCAAATTGGTCATTAACAATCTATTTGCTTCCCCAGCCGATCTTGTGCCCAAATTTCTGCATACCGGCCTAAGCCATTTGGCTCTAGGGGCGGAATAAAGTGGGCAGACATATAAAAAATGACTCAGGTTTTCCCCAGTACCATGACACTTGGGACAGAACCCCGACCTTTCTGTACCCCACTTTTTGGTAAAATCCCCAAGAGGCAGCGAGCCGCATCTAAATTGGAAGAATAATTTGCGATCCGCGGGTTTTGTTATTAGATCCCAGTACCCTTCCAACTTGGGCTTATCCTTAAATACCATGAACAGACCTGTGAGGCTACTTGAACTCGTTTTAGAGTACCTGTTATGTAGCACCCATTCCCAGTAACTATGTTTGAGAACCTTTTTTGGGGGGAATTTAGCTGTTTCCGGTGTAGACCACAGGTCACCATGCCCCAAAGCTGTTAGGGTAGCCTTAAGGTCTCTGAACCAGCTAATATTTGTGGCACCGGGGCTGTTTCTTACCTCCAGGCAAGCTTTAGCATAGTGATGGAGTTCCGGCGTTGTCCAGAGACGACGCCAGAATGTTAGGGGGCGAAGTCTTGCTAGGTCCTCTACCGGTTGGCACCCCAGATCGTAAAAAAGGGGAATTAATGGAGTTGACTGGGGCAGACCCGTTGTCATTCTTATGAATTTATTTTGAGCATGTCTTAGTGGGTCCAAGTTACTACCACCCCACAGTTCCGCTCCATATAAAACTGCTGATAGAATCTTGCCACCGTAGATCTTAAGGAGAGGGGACATTGGCCTTGTAAATGACCCTTTGTGTTCCTTAATCAAAGCCCCACCCAGCTGCTGGTGCTTCAAGGTCATGAGCTCAATCTGGTGTGTCCAGCTCAAAGTCTCACTAAAGGTGACTCCCAGGTAAGTGAACTGTTTTGTCTGCTCCAGGGGGATATCCCCCATGGAGACCCTGGCATTTATTTGTCTGTGCCCTCTTAAAACCATAAATTTGGTTTTGGAGACGTTCACATCCAGCTCATGTTCGCTGCAGAAATCCTCGAATCTTAACAGAGCTTTCTGCAAACCCTGCCTTGTTCGTGAAATCAGGAGAGTATCATCAGCGAACATGAGCAGGGGGATTTTCGCTCCAGCCAAGCTTGGGGCATCCGTGGAAAAGTTATCATAGTATTTAGTAACCCCGTTGATATATAGGGAAAACAAGGTGGGTGCCAAGACACAGCCTTGCCTGACACCTTTGGCCACTGGAAAGTTCTCCGTCACCTCACCCGGTTTTCCCCATCGCACATAAGCAAAGGTCTGGGCATGAAGGTTCACGATGAGTCGTACCAAGATGGGGGGCATACCCATATCCAATAGAGATTTCCATAAGCCTGCCCTCGGGACCAGGTCAAACGCTGACCTTAGGTCCACGAAGGCCGCGTATAGGTTGCCTTTACCCAGGGTGACCGTCTTCCAATGCAGAAGCATGAATCGGAATGCCTGATCCAAGGTGCTCACGTGGGGTCTAAACCCGGCTTGAAGAGGGGTGAGGATATCATACTCCTCTATCCATGCCTGTATCCTAGTGAGCACAAGACGGGTTATGATCTTCTGTACCGCGTCTATTAGACTGATCGGCCGGTAGTTGGATGGAACCGACCGATCGCCCTTCTTAAAGATAGGCAATATTTCAGCGCCGGCCCAGGAATCGGGTACTCTGGCGTCCGTTGCCAATGCGTTTACCAAACGCACCAGGTATGGTACCCAGAGATCATGATCCTGCTGGAAAATATCCGCTGGGATACAGTCTGGACCAGGCGCTTTTCCCCTAGGGATGGCTTTCAGGACTGCTTCGACTTCATTAGCCGAAAACACAAGTGTGTCATGAGATAATGGCCAGCTGATAGAAATATGCGCTGTATTGCGACATCTAAATTGTTCCACAAAGTGGGTCACCCATTTTTGTGGTTCAACAGAAGCGGGGCTTGGGCGATCATCCTGTGAGCTCCCCCACCTAAGGAGGTGCCAGAACTGCTGTAAGTTCCTGGAGCCACAGGCCTCGGCAAGAGATGTCCAGCGCTCGTCATCCCAAGCAGCTTTGGCATGACGTTTGGCTTCATTAAAAGCCTTCCTACTTGCTTTAATTAGGGCAGGGTTCTTTGATTTTAAAGCCTTAAACAGATCTGCATGGGACTCTCTGCAGGCATCATTAAACCAATGTAATGGTTTCTTGCCCTTCCCTCTCCCTTTGTTTGCAACACACTTAACAAACAGAGATTTTAGGGACAGAAACAGGCTAGCATGAATGTCTGTGATATTTAAGTTCAGCAATTCCTGGTTATCACACTTTTCAATTTCTACCAGAGATTTTGAGACCAAAGCTCTGATCTTTTTGCGTGCTTCCACGTCTACCGAAACCTTTGGCCAGCGCACCCTCCTCATATCGTTCGTAAGTACTACCGCCTCCTGTACAGGATTGGGCTGTCGTATAACCGTCCCTACAAAACTAAAATCCTTCAATTCTGCCACCAGGGGTTCATGGTCACTTTCTTGGCGTGGTTTAACCGCCATATCCAAAACCACAGGCCACATTTTAATATCAACTAAAATGTAGTCAATGCGACTACTGTGTCTACCATTGGAGAATGTATGTCTACCCATCCTGTCCGAGCTAACACGTCCATTAAGTGCACGAAGGCCCCAGTTCAAACAGAGACCTTTGATATATGTAGCTGCTTGGGACCATTTGTTAATCGGTGGTAGGTCGAGTTGTGGGATCCCCCAAGTCAGATCCTCTGCTTCGGTTAATAACCCATCATCTTTACTTAATGGTTCAAAGCAGGTATTAAGGTCACCCATCACCACTACATGACCAGTAATTATGGTGGAACTTAAAAAATCATCTAAACAAGTAAGGGTGTGAGAAACTCTGCCACCCGTGATTCCCCTAGCATATACATTAATCAACATTATATCCAGCCCACTGCATGTTCGAATACTAACTATCAATAAATCAGGACAATCAATAAAAATTTCTTTGACAGTTACACCTGCAGCTTGGCGAACCCAAGTTGTGATGCCACCCATGGCCCGACCTCTTAAACCTTTGGTCGCAGGTTTATTAAAATTCAGGAAACCTTGGAGATACACTGGAAGGGTTGCCCAAGTCTCCTGAAAACACCAAATATCTCCTTGAGAGATGAACTCAACCCAATCAGGAATACATGTACGAGATTCGATACCTGCGATGTTCCAACATCCCATGACGGTACCCTTGTTGCACACTCGATCACACTGGTTAGTAATCTCAATAGGGTGGGAATCGTTAAACTGGGGAGGGGGTGCTTCGGGCACAGGGGCAGCTAAGATCGTACCAGGCATTATCGTACCTGCCTGAAAACTTGGCTTTGGGTTTGCACCCACTGTGGTGACGTTCATTGTAGGCATAGAGGATGATGCTCTGTCCAGTGTGTCTGTCTCCATTGGGTAAACCGTGCCCCCCTCCGTACAATTACAAGGTTGTTTATCAAAACTTCCAGTAATGATTAGTGAATTAATCAAATCAACCCCCCCACCCATATAATCAGAATTAGATGCATCATCCCTTGTCAACAGTGCTGGTCAATCATTAGTCGATAACCCTGATAAGGGGTCATAAAGGTTTCTCAACGGGATGCTCCAGTGGTCTTTAGGGTTTAGGCTAGGTGGATAATGATATGCTGGGTAGAAGTTTGGAGGCTGTTGAAACTGTGGAAAAACAGGGTTGATAGGAACTATGGGGTACAGAGATTTATTAGGAACAGGATAGCTCAATAAGGCTGGGGAGCCAGAAGGTTGGGAATTAATTTTAGCCCAACCTGGTGTTTGAGGAGGACAGTTGTAGCTAGATTGGGTGTAGGAACGATACCGTTCCTCAGGGTTAATTTGGGGACCATGAAAGCTAGATGTAGAGTTAGACCATTTGAGGAGACTTTTGGTGTTTTTAACATGGGGTTGTTCAGTTAGATTAATCAGGGTCTCAGGATAAAAATAGCTAAGATTCCTAGTGGAAACCCCTCCCTCGTGTTTTCCTACAAACCAATCTGAGATATGGGATACTACTCTATTGTCCCTAAAGTTGATAATCACTATGTCTCCCTCTATATCCTTTGGGCGAACCCCCACCCATTGACATCTTCTGACCGAAACAATGTCCCCATTGAGATGTGCAGGAAGGGGTCTGTTTGTTTTTAGCCAGAAGATGACTTTATTTTTTAGGCTTTCATTGTTTTCCCAATCCCCTTCCGAGACTGGTGGCACACCCGTCATTACTATAACGTAATTCATGGAATCCGGTGGTAAGTCCACATTATGCCTCCGTGATGGGGGTTTGTGGGGTTTACTGTTAGAGGTAGCAGATTTGCCCTCCCCTTTCTTTGGTTGTTGCACTGCTCCCTGTAGGGGAGGTTTGTTAACAACCACCCTGGGATTCGCATTGGCCGTACTAGCTGGTCTTGGGGGTTTAACAGCCAGTGCCGATACTTTGTTTGAGATATTGGCTACATTGGTTGTACTATTAGGATGTTGACTGGTAGTGGTGTTTATATTACCTGCCGTGTTTATGGTACTTTGTGGATTGGTGGATGGGCCCTTGCCCTTTACTGAGGTAGAGGGTTGTGTTAACTCCGAGGACACCAGTAGGCGATCCAATTTGTCACTCATAATCCTAACACGCTCCAGCAAAGGTAACATATATGATTTAATGAGCTTCTCTATAATGGTACAAGTCACCTCATTAAACCCTTCAATAGCTAAAGCAGGAGTAGCCAAGTTTTGTAATTCTGGCGTCGGTAACTCTACATGAGGTGGGATCAGTTGGTCAGGGATAACAATGGGTGGGGGTGATAATAATATCTGGCGATTTTGGCCTTTCCTTTTTACCCCACCCTTTCTCCTTCTTTTTCTGGGTGGAGAACGCACCACCCTCTTTACATCATCAGACTTAGTAGCAACGTCACACACATTCCTCGGGGGTAAGTTCTCACCGGGTTCAATGCAAACCAGTGACGAGTTGGGCAACGTGGGACATGGATCAAGGTCCTTGGATTGACTATCGGGGATGTTTGTATTAACAAAGCTCGAATGATCAATGGGAATGCAGACCAACTGGTCTCCACTAGATTACAAAAAATTACTATAGGTTTAATTCTAATTTTATTTTACCATAAAATATATTCATATATTAATTAAATTAAATTAAACAATAGCAAGCTTTTGTATACCTTACTTTAGGGAGCTCTCTACCCCAGTGGTGATCTCCCCCATGTGTAAATAATTACTAGTAGTACCTTTAAACTTGTACATTTACTCTTAGTTGTCCCCACCCCTTGATTTGGGGGGTGGAGACATGTAAGTGAACACATAGGTGTAAATCTACACTTTGAACTGGTGACTGGAACAAAAGTGTAGATTTACGCTTATGTGCAAGAGTAAATTAACATGTGAGTAAATCTAAATGTATACATTTGCCTTTGTGAATAAAGCACAGCATTTTCAGTGTGGTCTCACTCATTCCATTAGAGTTAAGATACAGAATAGGAGAAAGTTGTAATACCCATCACTACATTAGTTGCAATAGACGCAAAGTAGGGCACTTGGCATGGATAATAGAATGTGTGACACGTTTGGACTTTTATATGATGCCACCTTTTAAAGTTGATTTTTAAGGATTTCTTTAAACAAGAGCATGGCAGCTCTGGTGCCACAAGTGAACTGCATTGCTCTGGGCACTTCATCTTTGAAATTGTGCCAATAAAATGGAAATATGTTATCGAACTATGGGGAGATCACTGTCTTTAAACCATGATCTCAGCTCTAGGTAAGCTTCAACACACAAATCGAATGTCAAGCCCGATAAGGCTGCCTAAGTGCTAGCGAAGCATGTCCACATGAAGATGCCTAAGACTGAATAGTGCCATAAAAGAACTTACCACAATCACTCCTCCACCCATCTTGAGACTGTGCTATCACAAGCTCCAATGTAAGAGGCCTTCGACTCACTCTTGACTAATTCAGAACATTCAATGGAGGCCTGCAGGTACTGCTTCACCCCCTCTGATGTCTATGTTTATACTCTGCCCCATAAGACAAATGCGTGGAGTCGGATGCTCCATGAAGGCACCTGACCTGACTATGGTAGCTTAGCCTTGATCTGCCTAAACACCAAGGGTCAGCTGTACGTCGTGATTTTGCATGCGCAAACAGGTTTGCGAACCCGTTTGCGCTTGCAAAATCAATTTTGGCCATGTACAATTCCTAATTAGCGAGTCACAATTTATTTGCGACTCACTATTTGGGAATTGCCAGTTGCAATCATGAAGGGGCCTTCCCTTCTTAATTGCGTCCGCAATGCTATGTGTGAATGTTTGTGACCTCAATTGCAGTCGCAAAACACTCGCAAATTACCACCCTCTTCATGAGGGTGGTTAAGCAGTCGCAATTTGAAAGGGGTCCCCAGGGGACCCCTTCCACTTTGTGTCTGTCTCTAAAAATAATTTTTAAGTGCAGGCAGTAGTCCCAGGAACCACTGCCTGCCCTTAAAAAATGAAACAAAAACTTTTTTTTTTAATGCACCCAGTTTTCCTTTAAGTAAAACGGGCTGCAATTAAAAATAAAAAAAGTTGTTTTATTAAAAAGCAGTCCCAGACATGATCTGCTGAGCCCAGCAGGCCACCATCCCTGGGAAGGCTAGCATTCCCAATGGGCTCGCAAATTGCGAGAGGCTCATTAATGTTAATGAGCCCCGCGATACCATTGAGAATGGTAACACAGGTAATAACACTGGTGTACATTTCATTTAGTGCCTCACAATTTGCGACTCGCAATGAGTCGCAAATTGCAAAGGCGCTAAATGAAAGGGTCAAACATCTGGCCCCAAGTCTCCTGCCTCTGTGTGCAAATGTGATAGCAATACAATGCAATCCAAGGAAAGCTGTTTATAGCATCTCAACCAGGATGGTGGTGGGCACTAAGATTTGATCATGCCCACCACAAGGGAACTCAACTGGCTCACACGAATGACCCAATAGATTTCAAGACGCTGCGCCACACCCACAAACATATTCACCGTATAGTACCTTAAATACAACATCAGATCACTGATTTATCCTTTCATTCTGTCAGCCAAAATCAACTCTACGTTCCCAGAAAATGCTATAAATTCAAATGTAGGAAGTGTTGCGCAATTCAGTGAACTTTAACACGCCTAGTGAGGCAAAGCAGCTGACTTCAGAATCAAAATGAAAACCCACTTATTTTTACTATTTTTACCATTTTGCCCTTTATGGTCCGCTTGTGTTCCCCAAACATATTCAGGAACAAGGATTTGTTGCACCCTATCCGAGGTGAAATGGTATATTCCTGACTCTCTCCTTGGCAACTAGGCCATTTCAGGGGCGGCTCTAGAATCATGGCGGCCCTGGGCAGGGAGCAGAGGTAGGGGGCCCCGGAAGAGGGGTCTGGGTGGGGCGGAGCCCCCAGAGCTCAGGAAGGTGTTTTAATAAAACATCCAGAAAAGGCGTTAGATGACCAGTACCTGCGGCTGTTCTGAGGATTGCTCCTTCCTGTGACTCTACGAAAGCCTGCTGAGCCGCCTTTCTCTTTCGTTTCGAATAACCAGATTCGTGTACTCAAATTCTCTTCATTTTGCTTGCAATGGGTATGCGAATGTCATGTGCCCCCTATCCCACCAGATATTAACTATGACTATTGCGCTAACACCAGTACTTTATAAAAACTATAGATAAACTTGTAAGACGACTCGCCGCCGGGAGAGGAAAAGTTTATAGTTGCTTTCGCACAAGCGTAACAGGGAATGAAAGGATGGCCGTGGCCATGGCTTATATACGCCTGTACCAGCGGGCCAGCAGTGGTTAGGGAAAAAAATAAGCAAATCAGGAACCAGGAGGAACGCAGGCGCGGAGGCCAGTGAAGAGGGGGGGGGGGTAAGGGTGTTTGGAAGTGGAACAGAGCCGGAGGCCGCCAAATCCCTGCCAGGGGCCGCCACACAAATAAGTATCCATCCTCAGAGGATTATTAAATTAAGGATATATATTGGCGTGGCGGCCCCTAGGGTTTGGTGACCCTGTGCAGGTGCACAGCTTGCACATGCCTAAACCCGCCCCTTGCCATTTTAATGTTTCTGGGAGCATTCTGGGGACCCTTTTAGGTGGCTACCTTAGTGCCTGCTTAGTATTGCATACCGCTGGACCAACACTGCCCGAGTATTTCTCCTGTTTGCAAACCCACAGGTCCTCAAAGTATTTCCACTTGCCCAAGTTTCTCACAGAATGTCCATGCGCATCGTGCTTGCTAGGATGGGTGGAAAAGTGCTCTGAAGGGCTTTAGGAAGGACGGCTGTACTCTGCATGCTCTTTCCAAGCCGGAAGAGCAACTGAGACAGTCCTTACTTACATGGCCTGAGTGGTTAAAGAAGAGTGGCGAGGATAATGCTTGAGACTCCCAAATGCACAAGATAATCCAAGGAGTGCCCTGACCATGACCAAAGCCAGGACTACCTAATACTGCAGCTGCTGTGTTACCAATCCCACGAATCTCTTGAAAACCCAAAACCCAAATCTTTACGGTGTTAAGTAGGCATGACGCTGCCTCTACTGGTGAGTGTTTGGGAACTATGCACCACTGCTTAGAGTTTTGGTAGAAACGCAGTGCTTGAAATGGAAAATAGGTACAAAAAGGGGTGGTGATGGACGGAGCATCTGAAACAATCAAACACTCACACCCAGTCAAAAGATCTGGGTTTGATCCATCACCGTTCTTTAGCCCACTCTGCCACCCCAGTTCAGACATGGCTATATGCAAATCAGTCTGACCCTGTGCCTCATGGGAACAGTCCAGCCCGAACTGCCAAGCCATGCCTTCCCTGGACCGGAAACAAGCTTCCGAGGACCGGTTTCTGGCATTACAGCCGTCTTCAGCCCGGCTTGCTTGAATCCAGTGGCAAAGTGAGCAAGGGACTCACGTCTGAGCATACCCTGCCACACTTATGGCGGCCAAAGCGGTACAAAAGGGGTGGTGATGGACGGAGCATCTGAACCAATCAAACACTCACACCCAGTCAAAAGATCTGGGTTTGATCCATCACCGTTCTTTAGCCCACTCTGCCACCCCAGTTCAGACATGGCTATATGCAAATCAGTCTGACCCTGTGCCTCATGGGAACAGTCCAGCCCGAACTGCCAAGCCATGCCTTCCCTGGACCGGAAACAAGCTTCCGAGGACCGGTTTCTGGCATTACAGCCGTCTTCAGCCCGGCTTGCTTGAATCCAGTGGCAAAGTGAGCAAGGGACTCATGTCTGAGCATACCCTGCCACACTTATGGCGGCCAAAGCGGTACAAAAGGGGGTGGTGATGGACGGAGCATCTGAACCAAACACTCACAATCACCACCCCCTTTTGTACCGCTTTGGCCGCTGTACTGTTCCCATGAGGCACAAGGTCAGACTGATTTGCATATAGCCATGTCTGAACTGGGGTGGCAGAGTGGGCTAAAGAACGGTGATGGATCAAACCCATATCTTTTGACTGGGTGTGAGTGTTTGATTGGTTCAGATGCTCCGTCCATCACCACCCCCTTTTGTACTGAAATGGAAAATAGAGCACAATCGTCCAAGGGAGGAGTCACCTATCTTGTGACTAGAAAAGACTCTTCCAAGACAACAACAAAGTGCAAGCATCTGAGCCCAACACCAGATGGCGATCTATGCATAATGTACAATCTGCAGCTCATATGCCTCGAACATAGAAGTTTCTGAGAAGTGCAGGTACTCTCTAATTAAAAGTAATGCATTTCTCTTGAGAAGTGCCGGTACTCTTCCTCTCAAATTAAAAAAGTGCTGGCACACCGTGCCGGACACTACCGGACAATTTAAAGCACTATAAGCAAGGAGTGCACGTGGACAGTAGTGCTGTACTGTCACAAGGAAGGACTCCAAATGACATGAGCAAGAAGGCCTGAGCGCCAGTGTTAACAACAGGCTGTGGACAGGTAAAGTGTCACCTAGTGATGGCTGATGAACTCCACTGAGAGAAATGAAGAGTTTTTTTTACATGAAGAAATGCAGAAAGCACTCTATAAATGTTCAAAATCTCTAATGGAGAGTATATAGGACACATACATTCATGCGATTAGCTATCTGTCCTTTCAGTACAATGGGGGCAGCCCTATAAAGGAATTTGCCCTCAAACTCCCTGCACAGGAATTATCAATGGTGTGCCCATTCTGATTGAGCAACACCTGCTTTTCAGTTTCAATGTTTTCAGTTAAAGCGCAGAATGATATCTAAGTTTAGTAGTAGTGCCATGCAGTTTTTTCAGGGCTTGCCAGCCTTTTAGGTGCAACATGGAAAAAAAGTGGAAAACAAAAAATGGGAGAAATGAAAAGTGAGGAAAACAAAATGAAAAAAACCTAGATTCTTACGAGATGTGTTCTCACCTTTTACATTTTCCATGCAGCTTATTCTTTCTTATTAAACGTATCTTACTTCACGAGTATCAGTTAAATGTTCTCACTTTCTTCCAAGCTTTAAACCTAGGTTCATGTGGTACAACCGAATTTGCATGTGATTGGCTACAACAGTGCAGACAAGCCAAAATGATGGAATGAAATATTGTGGAGACTGAATCCCACAAATAAGATTAGGAGCCTGATTTAGGACGGATGGGTTGCTCCGTCACAACGATGCCGGATATCCCGTCTGCTGAAATATAAATCCCATTATTTCCTATATGACGGAGTAACCCATCCGTCCAGATCTAAATTAGGCCTTAAGTCAAGCATTTCCACCCATCACGTTATTTGTAGAGGGGAGCCCTAAACGTCACTGTGACGTACGAATTCAAGCGGCAGGTCCCTGATCTGGCCCATCAAGATGGCAACACATCTGGATTTTCTTTCTTTTTTCTGTTCATTTGATGCGGCCTATCAGTTCAGCCTGCACTTCTCCTTTTGGGCGGGTCAAGACTGATTGCCTACAGGTGGCCCCATTTTACAATGATGTAGATCAACAGTGAAGGAATGGAATGAAAACACCCCATCGGGGTAGCAAGCACTATATAAATGCAAACCTTTTTTCCTCTTCTATCACTCCACTATCCTTCCCAATCCAAATAACTGGCTAACGTATCCGCCACTCAAATTACTTTCATATCTCACTATACTAATTCATCACTAATCCTTTATGGATTCCGGAGTAGCGTGCCACTGGCTGAAAAAGCGCTTCGACGGAACGTCAGGGGCAGTAAGCGCTATAAAAATGCAATTACAATACAAAACAATATGAGACAGCTTGCCAGTGGTTAAGATTCCCTCAAACATTTCCATCCATTGCTACTTCTCCTGCTTCCAAAGTCTGCATATTTTTCACCAAAACCATTTCACTGTACACATCACAGAGTCTGTAGAGGTGTTTTTTGAGTCTTGGGCATGCTCCGGAGAAAGGTTTGAGCAGCAGTGCGTAAAGTGTTCCAAACCCTCTCTGGAGACTTTGCGATTGTTAGCCAGGAGCCATAATGGTGTGCCAATGTTTGTAGGATGTCAGCTGCCATCATTGTTTAACCTGCTCTACTTAAGCATTCAGGCTGATTATCCTTCTGGGCGTTGTTTAACTGAACGCTTCATTGCATTACATGGAGATCCCCCACTGAAAAACGTGTTATTTTCAATCAGTGACTAATACAATTTACTCACTCAGTGGGCTTAAAACAGATACCCCTCTCAGCAGCCAATCACACACGGGGCAATGCAATCTAGTGAGCAAGACTCCGGTGGGTGAAATGTAGCTCCCGAAAACGTTTTAATTTTAATTTCCAGTTGCAAGAAGTAAAATACTTTCACTGCAATATCAAATTTAGAATCGCATAAACAAATATAAACCAACCAAATTGATAGTAAGTCAATTTGTGGTTCAGGAACTCAACGGTCAAGAAGAAAGACTCCAAACGATGTGCGCCATTTTTAGACTATTGACATGAAAGGTAAATAGCCATAATTTTCATAGAAGGACCATTATTAAAAACAGAGTTCCCAAGGATTCATTGCAGACTAATCTATTTTATCACAAACGGGAATCCTCCTAGACAATCAGATCTCAAAATGACCCTTTGTGTACCTGTTTGTGTAACATGCAACCAGAATTCTAGCACATGGAGCTACAATACATTAAAGCTACTGCCAGCATTTGCAAATCACAAATGGCCACAAGAGGGTTACACATTTCAACAAGTAGCCAACCAGTGTTCATTGCTAAGGAGAAAGAAATGTCTGAACAGCGAAATAATATTTTTCCTGGAGCTTCGTAAGTTTTTAGATCAGAACAGTTGAATAGGTACTTGTTAAAAATAAAATTGCAACTCTTTCATTTACCTGTATTAAAATTGAACAATTTTTTCTACTTTCCCTGAAGTTTTTGAAAAATGTTGTTCTTTTTCAGACAATGTATATCCTTTGCTGATCTAGGAGTCTTGAAATATTACAAAGCCCCCCCACAACTGCTCTTTTTTGAAGGTTAAGTTAAAAAGAACTCAGACAAATGTCAGAGTCTAAAAAAAATCAAGTCTTTAAAGTTCAGTAAACAATTAGTAAACTCTGGAATTAGAATGTGTAGGTTTGGCTTACCTTTTTTAAATAAATTGTGGATAAAACAATGGCCAATGGCGAGGGCTAGTGGGTTTATGCAATTATGTTGCTGCTGTATGTACTGTATAATATGGATGTAACATATTTGCTACATAATTTGCAGATAATAAAAGTTTCCCGCTCAAGTGACTGTAAATAAAACTGCCGAACAATATGGCACATAATTTGCCTATTTTTATTGCATTATTTAGATAGTCCTGAGTCCTAATTTGGCCCTCCATGATGCATAATCCTAGGAGCCCTCACTATGGAAATGATGTGCAGAGTGGTTTGGAGGCTAACATCATGACGAGGAAATCCATACTTCACAGCGAATCATGACATAGTTTCCATACTTCACAATTGCCTGTTAAATATGGGTTTCATGACTTCATAGAGGCATTTCCTTAAATGGCCTCTCTCCAAATGAAAGGTAATAAGCACCTAACTCTGATCCTGGTAGTTCTCATTATCTAGGTGTGTGAACATGTAAAGCTCATCTGCAATGACATGGTCGGTCCCAGGTCTGTGTTCCACTGTAAAGTCCATACCCTATAGAGAAACGGACCACCTCAGCAGGCTGGGGTTTTCTCCCCTCATCTGCATCAGTCATCTGGGAGACCTGTGGTCAGGTTGAACTCTGAAGTGAGTCCCAAATAGGTAGGGTTTCAGCTTCTTCAGGGACCTCTGGGGTGGAGTCGCTTACTGATGAATGCAACTGGCTAATCCAGACCCAAATCATTCACCTGTGACAACACTGCCATGAATGAATGAATGAATAGGAATTTGTATTGCGCGACTTTACCAGGAGGCGTCAAGGCGCATAAGGTGCCACTAATCCATGCTCTGAAGTATATGTCTGGACAATTAATTCCTTACTAAAATCAGGTGCCTTCAGGTCAGGTGCTGAGCACAGAGCTACTTTGAGGGTGTCAAAAAACTTTTGACACTGCTCAGTTCAGATTGCTTTTCTGGGTTGTTTCTTGGAGGTTAGTTCAGTTGGTGGAGCTACTACGGTACCATAGACCCTCACAAATCTCCTGTAGTACCCAATCAGACCAAGGAAGGTGTTGTGCATTGATAGTATGTAATGTGCTATGTATAATGACCCTGCAGATAGAACAGGGAATGAGGGATTAGCTTTAGTGCTAAATGCGAAGGGAGCATTCCAGGGATGTCAGTTGAATGAAAACTGGTGCAGGGTAGCTATGCTCGTGTTATAGGGATAACCTCTTGGAATAAATCTTTTTACTTACCTTTAATTGACATGTCATCTTTACGGGGGTACAAGAATTGGCGTTGAGGAGTCAAGTCATTCCCTATAACTTTGTGAGCTAGCTCAGGACCCAGCAAACAGCTGTACCTTCATTGTCCAGTAACGGAGGAGCTCAGAAGGACGAGTATTCTGTTTGAATTTCAATGCAGGGAGGATCGCATCCCGTGTCGGTATTGTTGTGTCCTTCTTTCTTGTGTTTGGAGTGCAAGGCCGTAATTTGTATGGGGTGCAGGCCAAGTCAAGGTGCAAGCTGAGGAAAGGAGTCTGTTTGGTGTGAGGCGAACTAAGGCTGTACGCGCTTGTGAATGCATCTGTTGTAATGGGGTCCTGGGGACCCAAAGGCCAACCTTATGCTGCGCATGTCGAACCCTGTGCATGGTGTGGGGGTTGACAGCCTGCAGAGGGTTTGGGCACAGGGCCTGGCAGGCCAAGCCCTGTAATCAACCCAGCTACACACTGCCACAGGTTGTATGCAGGGTGGGGTTGGCTGCCTCCAGGGAGTTGGAAGCAGGGTCTGGCTGCAACAGAGGCCATGTAGGTAACTCCACGCCACCCACAAGCAAAGGCTGCGCATGGCATGGGGTTGGCTGCCTTCGGTTGGCTGCCTGCAGGGCATTGGATGCAGGGCCTGGCTGGAAGCCAAGCCCTGCAGTTGATCCCATGCCATATGCGATGAAAGGCCGCGAAAAGAGTGAGGATGGCTGCCTGCAGGGGCTCATTTGCCTTGCTAACCCTCAGGTGTGCATGGCCAAAGGCCATGCGCAGTGTGGTATTGACTGCCTGTAGGGGGTTTGCTCAGGGCCGGACTGGGAAATGAAACCGCCCCTGGGAAACCACTCGGGCGTCCTCCTTGGTGGGAGAGGGGAGTGTGGCTGAGCCGTTTGCTAGGGCCCGTTTCAGCCGATTTTGTTACAGGGGGCCAATAGTGCCGACCCCTGGTAACAAACACTGCCCTCCAGGGGCCGAAAACCGTCCCCCACCCTGGTGGCCCACCGGGGAAATGCCCGGTGCCCGCTATGGCCAGTCTGGTCCTGGGTTTGCCGCAGGCCCTGGTCACAGGCCATGTAATATGTTTTATGTATTGTCTTTGCCCTGTTGGAAACTTTTTCTGCCGAGCCAAAAAACTTTTGCGGAACATGCTGAACACAAGTCGTCAATTGTCACCTGCACACAGAGTTAGGGTCTGATTATGAGTTAGGCGGACCAATGGACTGCCAAACCCATGGTGGTGGTGGGGATACTGCCGCACCGGCAGTCCAACTGCTGTATTATGATGTTGAAGGTCGGACCACCATAGGACCTCTGCTACTGCCAGGGATCCGCGATCCCTGATGGTCTTGCAGCGGTCTGAGGCCACAATAAGCTGGTGGTGCATCTGCTGCACCACCAAGCATATTATGAGTTTCCTCACTGCCCTCCTTTTCCTGGCAGTGATCCCGCCATGATAAGGGTGGTAGTGAGGAAACTAAGGGGGCCCTGGTGCCTCGGGGCACAGGGGTTCATGCTGGGGGGGCAAATGGTGTGCCACCTGTCTTACTGCACCATCAGTTCCTGCACGGCATGGACTTTACAGTCCATGCCGTACAGGAACACGCTGTGGCGGTTCCATGGCGCTGCATTTCTATAGGCTCTCCTATGAGCCTTTAAAGGGCAGCACCATGGGCCAGCCGCCGGAGGTCCGCCTGTCCGGATTACAAGTCTAATCTGGCAGGCGGTCGGTGGTGGGGTTTGGCGGTGTGGGAGCGGGCTGGTGGCATGCTGCCCCACTCCCACAGTGTCAAACTCATAATCAGACCCTGTGTCTTCAATACAAAGGTTTATAACGTGTTCAATACATCTGTACACCTATGATGCAGTTAAAAACTTTGCTAAAAACTGACATTTGAGGTGAGCAGATTCAGAGTATCACTGGTGTTGTAGGGTGCTCTATATAGGAGCTCCGCCCTACCTAAACTTGGGAACTACTGTCGAGATCGCGCTTGGGGGTGGAACTACATTTCCCAGCAAGACACGAGTCGGAACTACTACTCCCATGAGCCTTCGCGAATCTCGCGAGACTACGATCCAGGAAGCATAAAGAGGAAGCCTTCCCCGAGCTCGGCGTCGGGAATTCCTCCTGTCCAGTGCTCTGGTGTTGGTTGCTGATCTTCTGTGGGTGCGGTAAGGGTGCTTGCACCAGGATTCAGGCCGCTTTTGTTCTCTCTTGATTTTGGGATCGTGTCGGCAAGACTGCCTACACGTGTTCTTTTTGATTTACTTAGGGTCTCTGCTCTTCCTGTCAGGATCTTGACCCGGTCGGTATTGTCGGCCGACGGAGAGGTGGATGATTGGTTAATCCACTGTTATCTCCAGTACTTTTGGAAGGCTCTACCTGTGTGCTACCAGGAAATAGGAGCAAGGGGCTCTTCACTAACTAGATACTTACTAGAGGAATCAAGCCTCTGATATTTTGCCTTGAGTGTGTTAACTACAGGGTTTCTTACATACCATTACTTATTATTTCTTGATGGAGATTGTGTTCTGGATGTATAGCGTGTTAACCCTTATTGTCTCTGGCTCCCTTTATTAACAGGGGTTCTTCACGAGTGGTAGTGGGCTACACTCAATCCCTGTGAAGCGTATAAGTAGTGAGTCAAGGGTATGTTCATGCATCATTGTCCGCTCATTAATGTCTTGTTTTATATGCTTCTAATAGTGGTTGTTATATGTATCTGTTGGTTTTGTATTACTGCAGCAACGCCATTAATACCATCATCTATACTATCTACCATCACCTACTTCTCCACTGGAGTGTATTTTGGTATTCAGGTATTTAGAATATATCAGGTGTTAAGTGAGGAGTTACAGTATGAGCAGTGCAATTAGAGTGTCAAGATATTCATGATATACGCTCTCTTTGTGTTTTCCAGATCTCCCTCCCTGCTGTCCCCTTCCTTTCCTTCCCTTTCCTAAACCCCATTACTCCCCCCCTTAATCCTTCCAATGTACTGTGCTATTACAGCAACTCAGTCATTGGCTAGATTTAGAGGTGGATCATAACTCTTCAAAACGATCCCGAGGACATCCAGCATAATAGAATTCCTGACCCAAGAATATAGTCCTCCCGGTCGGGTTGAAAATTATGGCCACCTTAGATGAGGTTATAGTGATCTTGGCCAATCTCCAGTTAGAAGTGGTCGCTTCTAGACAGGAGACCGCGGACCTTAGAGCTAGATTTGATGGTCTTCCGCGTAATCCGTTTGATGCAGGGACACCGGCTCCTCCTCCATCGGTGGTGGTAGAGATGTCCGTCTCCATACCGTTAGCATCACCTGAACGTTTTCAGGGAGATGCAGGAAAGGTGCAGGTGTTCTTAACCCAGCTGGCGCTCCATTTCTCGTGTAAACCCAAATTGTTCCCTACCAACCAAGCCAAAGTGGCCTTCTTGATCTCGTACTTGATAGGGAATGCGGCTCAATGGGCAGTGCCTTTAGTTAATCGTAACGATCCGCTGTTGCATGATTGGGAAGCCTTTCGGACTGAATTTCTGAGAGTGTTTGATAGAAGGGCTGACTCATACACAGCGAACCGTGAATTATTGGAGCTACGTCAAGGAAGTATGGATTTGGTGATTTATTTGAACGCGTTTAGGAGATTGGTGGCTGAGACCAATTGCCCCGATTGTAAACAAGCCTCTCTATTTCATCAGGGATTGAGGGAGGAACTAAAAGATGTCATAGCCCAGATAGATCCACAGCCGACTACTGTGGAGGATTTGATTAATTTAACGTTGCGGCTCGATCATAGATTGAGCGAAAGAAGAGGTGATACACGTAGGAAGCCCCCGGGCGACCGGGGTAAGCCAGTTGAAATACCTTCTGCCGCTGCCCCTGAACCTATGGAAATAGGAGCTGTTAGGTCAGCATTAACGCCAGTTGAGAGAGAGTCACGTCGCAAGCAAGGGCTTTGCCTATACTGTGGTAAACGTGGGCATTATGTCAGGGAGTGCCCGGTGAAGCCCAAGGTTAATCGCTTCCGTGCCCCTCGGGTAGCCTCTGCTAGTGCAGATGTGGGGTTGGAAAACTAACAGACTCTAAGAATCAGGAAGGGGTTTCTTGGAGTCCTTTATATGTCCCTTCATTGGGTGATGGAAAGATGGTTTCAAAAGGACATCTGTTTATTCGGATTGTGGTGATGCTTGCTGGTGAAAGGGTGTTCATGTCTGCTATGGTGGACTCTGGGGCCACTGGGATGTTTATGGACCTTCACTAAGCACAACGGAAGGGTATCGCATTGATACAGAATGAGAACCCTGAGGAAATCTATGCAGTAGATGGGAGGAGGCTGTGTACTGGTCCCATTGAGTACATGACTGAAGAATTAGAAGTACTGTATGGGGATTCACATACTGAAATCATCACGTTTAGCGTTATCAGGGCCCCACAGTATGGAGTCATATTCGGCCTCCCTTGGTTAGAGAAACACAATCCTAACATTGATTGGGACTCTAGAACCCTGCTCATGAGGTCTGACTATTGTATGGAGCACTGTCATGTGACTTCTATGAAACCTGCTAGGGCCTTGTCTTGGGGTTCCAGTATTGCTACTGCTGCAGAAAAAAAGTGTTCAACTCCCTGATGCATACAGTAAATACGCGAGGGTGTTTAGCGAAGTACATGCTGAGGAACTCCCCCCACATAGGCAGTATGATTGCCAGATCGATTTGATTTTTGGGCGGTGATTCCTAGTGGGCGTATTTATGCATTGACTGAACCAGAGACTACTCATCTGAGGGCCTATCTAGACAAACTGTTGGAATTGGGTTTCCTTCGCCCCTCAAAATCTCCTGCTGCCTCGCCCCTTTTCTTCATTCCGAAGGCCAATGGTGAATTGAGGGCTTGTGTGGATTTTTGTGCTTTGAACGCCATAACGGTAAAGAACAGGTACCCTTTGCCTCTTATCAGCGTTTTACTGGAGCAAGTAAAAGGGGCCACTGTCTTTACTAAACTAGATCTTAAAGGGGCCTACCACTTGGTCAGGATGCGAAGTGGGGATGAGTGGAAGACTGCTTTTAAGACCAGGTACGGTCTTTTTGAATACATGGTGATGCCATTCGGGTTGTGTAATGCCCCTGCGGCATTTCAGTTCTTCCTTAATGATGTCCTCCGTGAGATACTGGATCATTATGTGATAGTTTACATCGACGACATCCTGGTGTACTCTGAGTCTGAGGAGCTTCATTGCCAACATGTGAAATCAGTGCTGGGCATCTTACAGTCGCACAACTTATTTTGCAAGCTGAGTAAGTGCGATTTCCATGTCCGGTCAGTGGAATTCCTGGGGGTAATCTTGAGTCCTGATGGCCAGGAGATGGCGGAGAGGAAGGTTTCTGCTGTTCAGAACTGGCCAGTTCCATGCAATGTTCGTGATGTACAGTGTTTTATTGGCTTCGCCAATTTCTACAGGCGATTTATTAATCAATTTTCGAAGCTAGTAGCCCCCATCACGCAGTTGTTAAGGAAATCTAGTGTTTTCTGTTGGACCGATCAGGCGCAGAAGGCGTTCGCTGCTCTTAAACTTGCCTTTGTATCAGCTCCTGTACTTGCTCATCCGGATCCTGACAAGGCGTATGTGGTAGAAGCCGATGCTTCGGATGTAGCAATCGGGGCCATATTGTCTCAGAGAAACGCCGAAACTGGTCAGCTCCACCCGGTTGCGTTTATGTCACAAAAACTCAACCCTGCTGAAAGAAACTATCACATATCTGAGAAAGAGCTTTTGGCTATCCGGGACTCCTTTCAGGAGTGGAGGCATTTCCTCATGGGTGCCAGACATGTGGTCACTGTTTTCACGGATCACCGGAACCTGCAGTTTATGACTGCAGCACGTCATCTTACCCCTCGACAACTAAGGTGGATGATGTTTTTCTCTGGGTTTCACTTGATCATCACCTATCAGCCTGGGGCTGACAATCGTAAGGCGGACGCCCTTACTCGTCAGTCATCGGTGTCTCCTTTGGAGGGGGCTCCGGCCGCCAGCATCATCGACCCAGGAAAAGTAATATGTGCCATGCAGCCTGATACCTTTCTAAAGGAGGTTGCAAGAGGAGCTGCTGCTTTTACGTGGAGGGCATGGCTTCAGGGACATCCTGGATGGAGACTGCATGGGGGTTTCCCGATGTTCAACAATCGGATGTTGTTACCCACGGTGCGGCTAAGGAAACAGGTTTTTGTGTGGTGCCATGAATCCCCCGGTGCGGGTCATTTGGGGGTGGCCAAGACATTGGAACATATTCTCAGACATTTCTGGTGGCCATCCATGAGACTCGATGTTGGGCAGTGGGTTTCCGCCTGCGAGCAATGTGTGCGGATGAAGTCGGACCATAGCCGTCCACAAGGTCTCCTACAACCTCTTCCCACTTCTTCGGATCCTTGGGATAGGATCTCATTAGATTTCGTGGTGGGTCTGCCTAAAGATCAGGGGTGTACGGCGGTTCTGGTGGTAGTCGACTATTTGACCAAGATGGGGCATTTCATCGCTTGTGCACAAGTACCCTCAGCTGGTCAATTGACGGTGATGCTCATGACTAATGTGGTGCGCTTTCATGGCTTACCGAGTGTTATCGTATCCGACAGGGGTTCCCAGTTCACTGCCCAATTCTGGAAGAAGTGGTGTTCTGTACTCCACATCAACACAGCCCTATCCACTAGTTTTTACCCGCAAACGGATGGGCAGACTGAACGTCTGAATCAGACTCTCAAACAATATCTGAGGTGTTATGTTGACCAGAGCAAAGACAATTGGGTGGGTCATCTGTGGTTGGCTGAGGTGGCTTACAACAATGCCACGCATAGCTCCACCAAGGAGACGCCTTTCTACTGCAATTATGGTAGGCATCCCAGGTTCCTTCCTTTTGTCCATCCAACGGCTGATCCTGCCCTGCCTGAGGTTGCACGGAGAGTGGTACATATCCGTGAGACTTTGTCTAAAGCTCGGGAGCATCTTGACCTGGTCAAGGTCAAGTACAAGGCTGCTGCTGATAAACACCGGAGGCAGGGTCCGTTGTATTGCAGGGGAGATGCTGTGTGGCTATCGACCAGGAACCTACGTTTCCGGAAGCGCAGTGTGTTTAACCCTCGGTACATTGGGCCTTACACCATTGTTAAAAGGGTGAATCCTGTAGCTGTAAAACTGAAGTTCCCTTCACATTCGCGTATCCACCCGGTCTTTCATGTGTCATTGTTGAAGCCATCTCATGCGCGGGGACGATCGCGTCCTCCTCCGGTGTGGGTGAATGGTGAACTGGAGTATCCCTGTTGGATTCTAAGTTCAAGGGCCGTAAACTGTGGTACCTGGTTTCCTGGAAGGGGTATGGCCCGGAAGAGAACTCGTGGGAGCCTGCTGCGGGGCTCCATTCGCCGGCACGGGTGACGGCCTTTCATCGGAGGCATCCTGAGAAACCTGGGCCTTAATGTTGCCTTCCCTGTGGGGGGGATGTACTGTCAAGATCGCGCTTGGGGCTGGAACTACATTTCCCAGCAAGACGCGAGTCGGAACTACTACTCCCATGAGCCTTCGCGAATCTCGCGAGACTACGATCCAGGAAGCATAAAGAGGAAGCCTTCCCCGAGCTCGGCGTCGGGAATTTCTCCTGTCCAGTGCTCTGGTGTCGGTTGCTGATCTTCTGTGGGTGCGGTACGGGTGCTTGCACCAGGATTCAGGCCGCTTTTGTTCTCTCTTGATTTTGGGATCATGTCGGCAAGACTGCCTACACGTGTTCTTTTTGATTTACTTGGGGTCTCTGCTCTTCATGTCAGGATCTTGACCCGGTCGGTATTGTCGGCCGACGGAGAGGTGGATGATTGGTTAATCCACTGTTATCTCCAGTACTTTTGGAAGGCTCTAACTGTGTGCCACCAGTAAATAGGAGCAAGGGGCTCTTCACTAACTAGATACTTACTAGAGGAATCAAGCCTCTGATATTTTGCCTTGAGTGTGTTAACTACAGGGCTTCTTACATACCATTACTTATTATTTCTTGATGGAGATTGTGTTCTGGATGTATAGCGTGTTAACCCTTATTGTCTCTGGCTCCCTTTATTAACAGGGGTTCTTCACGAGCGGTAGTGGGCTACACTCAATCCCTGTGAAGCGTATAAGGAGTGAGTCAAGGGTATGTTCATGCATCATTGTCCGCTCATTAGTGTCTTGTTTTATATGCTTCTAATAGTGGTTGTTATATGTATCTGTTGGTTTTGTATTACTGCAGCAACGCCATTAATACCATCATCTATACTATCTACCATCACCTACTTCTCCACTGGAGTGTATTTTGCTTTTCAGGTATTTAAAATATATCAGGTGTTAAATGAGGAGTTACAGTATGAGCAGTGCAATTAGAGTGTCAAGATATTCATGATATACGCTCTCTTTGTGTTTTCCAGATCTCCCTCCCTGCTGTCCCCTTCCTTTCCTTCCCTCTCCTAAACCCCATTACTCCCCCACTTAATCCTTCCAATGTACTGTGCTATTACAGCAACTCAGTCATTGGCTAGATTTAGAGGTGGATCATAACTCTTCAAAACGATCCCGAGGACATCCAGCATAACAACTACCCAGAGTTCTCTGCTTCTTTCTTGCCTAATTTTTGCACCACTCTAATCCTAAAAGTGTTTTGTTTTGAATTATACTGGGGGCTTCCTTGTGTCTGGACGAGGTTAAACCTCTCTAAAGAGCTATAGTAATAGGGAGACACATGTCGGGGGTTTCTTTTGTTCAATCCAGGTTGGCATAGGTGGTACTTATACTGATCCAAATCTGTGGTACTGTGCCTGGAGTTGTAAAAGATTTGTATCATTCTACCGCTCGGTGTGGATGGCTCTGTGTTAATCCTATGCTTAAAGACTTTGCTGTAGAAATGTCAAGAGATGCCCCTTTCTAGCTCAATTTGGATGGCACTTTGCTAATCCTATGCTTAAAAAGTTTTCTAAACAAACAGACATTTTGAGGTGAGCAGATTCAGTATGTCACTGGTGTTGTAGGGTGTTCTTTATAGGAGCTGCTCTCCTCCCAAACTTGGGTACTACCTAGACTTCTCTGCTTCCTTTTTCGTACGTGTGTATATATATATATATATATATATATACAGCCGCGGGCCGTGGAGGGAGTTACGGTGGGGCAGGGAGGCGGGGAGGGGGAGGGGCAGGGTGGAGAGGGCTAAAAACTGGCACCTGGATAATTACAGGTAAGTAAACAATTTAAATAATAAAACGAATTTCGTAGCGGGCACTGCATCGCATTTTGCGATGCAGTGGGCGCTACGAAATTCGTTTTATTAATCAAATTGTTTACTTACCTGTAATTATCCAGGTGCCAGTTTTTAGCCCTCTCCACCCTGCCCCTCCCCCTCCCCGCCTCCCTGCCCCACCGTAACTCCCTCCACGGCCCGCGGCTGTATATATATATATATATATATTCACTGAAAAAACCATAGGTTATAGACCATATATAGTTAGGAATTAGCATTTACTAAACCTTATTTTACTCACACAAAACCATTGAAATTCCATATATAGTTAGTTGCACTAACTATATATCGCGCACCCGCAATCCACTGCTGATGATGTCACATATTACATCATTCATGACATGGTCAGTGACATCACTGATGACATCACTGATGACATCTCAAATGACATCACTGATGACATCACTGATGACATCTCAAATGACATCACTGATGACATCATGACACACCAATACCAGTTACTACATACGCACTCACTGATTCCTACGTCTACACACACATTCACTCATTCACCCATACAATAACTCATACATACAGTCACTTATTATTACAACACTATCATATGCACTCATACACCTATGCAGACAGTCACACACTGCCACTCATCCATGGAGTTACTCACACACCAAGTCAGTCCTGTAAAGAATCAATCACACTTCCATTTCTTCATCTATACAGTTAAACACAGAACACCATACTTCAGTGACATCACTGATGACATCACTAATGACATCTGAAATGACATCACTGATGACATCTCAAATGACATCACTGATGACATCATGACACACCAATACCAGTTACTACATACGCACTCACTGATTCGTACGTCTACACACACATTCACTCATTCACCCATACAATTACTCATACATACAGTCAGTTATTATTAGAACACTATCATATGCACTCATACACCTAGTCAGTCCTGTGAAGAATCAATCACACTTCGATTTCCTCATCTATAGTTAAACACAGAACACCATACTTTTCACACATATACTAACACATACTTACTCTCTTATACAATCACTGATACAAGTACACATTGATATGCACAGAGTCACACACCTCCCAGCCAGCCACACACACACTCAGTCTTCCATACATCCAGTCATTCTTCAATATGTAAAACGTATTTAAACTTTACAAAAACACACAGACACTAGATGATGTCATCAGTGATGTCATTTGAGATGTCATCAGTGATGTCATCAGTGATGTCACTGACCATGTCATGAATGATGTAATATGTGACATCATCAGCAGTGGATTGCGGGTGCGCGATATATAGTTAGTGCAACTAACTATATATGGAATTTCAATGGTTTTGTGTGAGTAAAATAAGGTTTAGTAAATGCTAATTCCTAACTATATATGGTCTATAACCTATGGTTTTTTCAGTGAATTTTCAAGGTTTTGTAAATGCTAATTCCTAACTATATATGGTCTATAACCTATGGTTTTTTCAGTGAATTTCATTGGTTTTTTAACAGCTAATATCTGTAGCTGTAAAATGTATTCTTCTTTAAATCCAAAAATATATTTTATATGTTTATGAATAATTATTTTTTTAAATATTTTTTTTTCTTCGTTCCCGCTTCGCGAATCGGGAACCTTACAGTAAAAAAATGTTCAGAAAAATAAAAAAAAAAGTTCTTTTCAGAACTACCTCCCCGTTATTAAAAAATTGGTACAATATTTGGAACTGTGCCAACCTCTATTTCTCTTAGTTCGCTTCCTAGTTCGCTCGCTGGTACGCGAACTGGAAGCGAACCAAAAACAGTAAGTATAAGGGAAGGAAACACACACTTATGTTAAAAGAAAGACAGCTATAGGGGAGTAAACTAGAGATACTATTACCCATAATCCACTACTGATGATGTCACATATTACATCATTCATGACATGCTCAGTGACATCATCAGCAGAGGATTGCGGGTTTTTTGGCAACATGCCTTATCGACGGTTTAATAACGCTGCCTTTTGCTTTATATAAGTTTTCAAATTGTATGAAATATATACCAATAGGTCTTTATGAACCTTTAGGTAGTGCTTTTGTTCATGAGGTCTGGTCGCTTCCATACACATACAGATGTTTCAAAGATGATCAAGAAGTTTATCTGAATGGAGAGGAATGCACTGAGACGCCAGATCATTCACTAATGTGTAGGCACATACAGTTACACGATTCATGCAACAAACAGCGACCAAATATGGCTTGCGTGATGCAAGGCACGCCAGTTCCTGCTATCATCCCCACGTTCAAGTTGTTGGAAAATGGTAGTTATTTGATGCTCAATAATGAAGATTGTTCTGAGTTAATTAAAAGTATTCCTTTTATCGTAACAGTAAGTGAACGGGTTATTTGCTGCAGAAATGTTCTATTTCCTCCCACACATGAACATAGGGAGTTTTCAATCTGGCCACAAATACCAACCTTGGGACACGTTTCAACAGCATGACAAGAATAAGAGCTCTTTTGTCTCAGAGAGAGGTGGCCTTGAGTTCGGCCCGTGAAACTTTCGTACTTCACATAGCGAACACCCGTACACAGGTTTGCCTTTCAATTTCAGCAACATGTTTCCGACTATCTTTAACGCATCCTCCACAAAATCCCTGGCACACTTTTTTAAAGTTGTTACCAGTGGTCTCGTGACTTCATTTGAGAAAATCTTTGGAGTCATCCCTGCTCCCTTTCATTCCATTTTCTCCACTCTGGTTCGTGGATTGCATTTTTACTTGCATTACCAGCGGACGCTCTTGTACTTTTTTACATTTTTAAATATGGATGTCCCTCCTATGCAACCTCCGACCCTGCAGCTGCTGACACTGTTCCGCAATCGCATGCTAGAATATTATGGCACAATGCCGTTGGCGATATTAAGCACGGCATATGGATTATCTTTTCGGTTCTCCTACTTCACCTGTGTCCAGCCTGTATTTCACTGCCTGACCTGTGATTTCGATTGGGCCATTGATTTGTGTCTCTGCGGACCGGTTTCTCCTGACGTCGACTTTAATCAGCTGATGACTCCTATCATTACTCACGAGTTGATTTGTCCTGGCGAAAGGATTATGGCTGTGGCATTGATGCATGGACTACTTGGTCCCTGGAATTTACTGGCGGCAGCACAGTCTTTCTTGGAACACAGCTTTCTTGAAAACCCACCGAGCTGTCCTCTGATGGTGATAGAGGATCCGGTGCTGGGAGAGCACGTATGTTCTTTTCCGCTTTTAAATTGGATGGCTGAACTGTTTTCGGATGAAGACGGTGACTTCCTGTTGGAGGCTGTTGCAGCTTATTTTGCATACACAGTTATGTCATAGACCTTTTTCATGTTTCATATGCTGAGTACTAGCATTTCATTGACAATTCATTGACTTAATTGTCAAGTTTTTATTATTTACCTTGCCTATTGGCTTAAGACTCGATAAAGTACTTGGCTGTTTTATTTTTCTTTAGCATTGAATTTTCCTAGTTTTTAATGCTTTACCTTGCGGACCGTCCACATATAAACTTGCAATCTGCTCTCATGAGATGGCACTTCTATTATCTTATTCAGTTCGTTTCCGGATCATGAGGAGGTGTCATCTAGGTCCTGGATATCTTTACACCGTGTTAAGTTAGCATGGGCTCATTACCGGTTTTAAACGCCATTTTTCCTTTTTTGCAACTTCTGCACACGACATTTAGTTGTTGCTTTAGCTTTCACCTAGTAGTTCATCGTGGTTTACATGAGAATAATATGTTATTGGTCTACTATCTGCTTTACTTGTTAAACTATATCTGTACAGCGAGTGCTAAAGTTTCAAGAACAACACGGTACAGAATTGTTATGAGGTCTGATCTCCACGACTTCATACTCATAACATAAGTGCAACTTCTGCCAATTCTGGGCATGAGGCGGGTTTTATATTGCTTTGCCGAACACACATACACAACAGTTGATGCGGTTCACATGAAGAGAGAGCTGGTGTATGCTGATGTGATTCCTTCAAATCTAAGACACTAAAGTATGGGCACGCCCTAAACCAACACAAAGAGACCTTCTTAGCAAATAATATAATATGTGTATTAGGGAGGGTGAGATATAAGCAGCCGCGGGCCGTGGAGGGAGTTACGGTGAGGCAGGGAGGCGGGGAGGGGGAGAAGCAGGGTGGAGCCCTCTCTACCTTGCCCCTCCCCCTCCCCGCCTCCCTGCCCCACCGTAACTCCCTCCACGGCCCGCGGCTGCTTATAAGTGTTGCTAACTCTTATTCATTTACAGCATGTTAACATACTGTCACCATTCGCTTTTTATGTACTAGTAACTATGCTGGTAATTTTGCTACTGATAATATGTGTACTTGTATTCTCCACCCTGCTTCTCCCCTCCCCGCCTCCATGCCTCACCGTAACTCCCTCCACGGCCCGCGGCTGCTTATAAGTGTTGCTAACTCTTATTCATTTACAGCATGTTAACATACTATCACCATTCACTTTTTATGTACTAGTAACTATGCTGGTAATTTTGCTACTGATAATATGTGTACTTTTATTATCTAAGGTACTACGCCTGAGAAGACGGCATTAGTAAATAAACATTTCAAATACACATGTGTTCTTCTTAACTCCATGTTCTGGTTTCTAAGAAATATATAACGACCGACTGTTCATGAGTTCCACGTATCCCTGAGGTACTATAAGTTCATATTCTGGATTGTCTAAACATTGAGAGTTTGTTATATCCAATGTGACACTGTACCTAGCTTGCTAAATAGTTTTTGATTACTAACGTGAGTTTTGGGACACCCTAATTCGCCGAGGTTCCAATCCTCTGTCCACAGTTCTGTGTGAGAACAGAAACCCTGCGACAGGGGCACCCCCGACCCTTGCTGGAGCTTCATCACACTTGCGATACAACTCCAGCAATGCGCCACCTTTACGGCACAGATACATCACGCATCTGTGCTGTTTTTGCCCCGTGATGCGCCGCATGTAAATGCAGCACACCATAGGTGACGGAACAGCGGCACAGAATGACTAACACATCCCTGGTGATGCGCCAGTCATCATAAATCTATCCCTATGCTTCTTATCTTGTTAGAGATGAACCGCCATATGTATCATCAAAGTTATTTGCATTTCCTAAATAGCGAACTTTAAGGAATAAATAGCGATTCTTTACCATTCCTAGTTTGCGATGAGCTATTTGCTAATTAGCCGAATGTAGCCCAATGAAGCCCAATGTAGCCCAATGTAGCCCAAAGATGGCCGCCAGACACACAAAAAAACAAATGTAGCCCAAATATCAGCCAGATGTAGCCCAACTATAGCCCAGTGACAGAATGACCAATCAGCTTCCGCAAACCTCCGTTACGCGAAGCGGAGCGCTGTTACAGATATATATCTTTTTTTGAACGTTAATTTCTCAAAATCCACTGGAGCACATATATTGAGACCTAGCAAAGGCACATCGGGCTACCAGTCCCTAATATTTTGCCAAGTTTCGTGCAAATCCATTCAGCCGTTCAATTATTATTTTTATTATTTTTTTTTGCCCCGCGGGGCCCTTTTAAAACCTCCACATCAAACCTAGGGGGTCAGCGAGGATCTACTATGCCCCCTTATAGTTATTTCCCCCTTTGTTTTGACCTCCTCTTGTCTCTCGATCCTACCGAGAGACAAGATGGCGGCCGCTACGGACTGTTTGGAATGTTGACAGACGCCGGAGAACCAATCAGCTTCGCTTCACAAAGCTCCGTTGCGCGAAAAGTCCGCGAACCAGAGCGCTAACCGGTCCGCTGTTACAGATATATATCTTTTTTTAAACGTTAATTTCTCAAAATCCACTGGAGCACATATATTGAGACCTACAAAAGGCACATCGGGCTACCAGTCCCTACAATTTTGCCAAGTTTCGTGCAAATCCATTCAGCCGTTCGGGCTAAAAGTGAGGCCAACCGCCCTATGGAAAACTCAATGTTAAAAACACGTTTTGGGACCCCCCTTTTTTCTCGGCCCCCCCTTGACGAACCCCCCCCAAATTTTCAAGGGCTGCTCAGAAACAAAATGTGCCATTTTCCTGAAAATTTCAGCCAATTCCGTCCACAAACGCCAAAGTTATTAGACATAGAATTTTCAAAAAACCCATAGAGAAAAAATCCTAACTATATATACCTACTGGCGACCGCCAGTAGGTAATATATATATATATATATATAAATATATATATATATATATATATATAACTGTCTCAGTCTACATCAACAGAGAAATGGCACTCCACGTAGTGCTGGATAAATGAATTTATTAAAATCCTTTGGCAACCATAAGAGCGTCAGCGCGTTTCGACTACCTCAGAGCCTTTCTCTGCGGGAGTCGAAACGCATTGACGCTGTTATGTTTGCCAAAGGTTTTTAATAAATTCCTATATCCAGCACTACACGGAGTGCCATTTCTCTGTTGATGTATTGTAGACAGAACAGTACCATATGAAATGTATGCGTGGGCGCGACTAGGCAACCTTGGCGTTTTGGATGCACGCCACTGCACGCAACCACAGGAGATGATCTATCTATCTATCTATCTATCTATCTATCTATCTATCTATCTATCTATCTATCTATCTATCTATCTATCGAGAGAGTGATTGGAAAAGAGAAATAAATAGATAGATACAGCCATGGGTGTTAAAGAGTTGAAGAAAATGAATTTACCATTTCTTCGACCAATATACATTTTAATTTTTTGTATTGTCATTTGGAAGATGAAAGGCAGAATAAGTCCCTCTGAAATTGAAACATGGGACCTACAGTCTGCACGCACACCTGGTGTTTATATATATTAACTCACGAGGCTGTATTAGGACCTGCAAGCATTAACCTATGAAAGACAGCACCACTAGACAACTATTATTACCGGTCATGAACTTTTTTTCCTTCCTCCGAAACTATCACGCTTGACCTAAAGGCAAAGTTTTGCGGCCTCACCACAGCGCCTTCTGAAAATGTCGGCACCAGCCCCGGTGACAAACGCGCCCCTCTCGGAAGCCTCAGAGGTTCATAAATATTAAATTGAGACAAGCGGACGATATTGGAAAATGTAATACAGCGCTGAGCTTTCTGTCCCTCAGAGGGTTAAAAAACGACGCCCCCCTCAGCGAAGCCCCCACTGCAGCTTGGTGAAGATATTACTCCAGTGCAGTGGCAGTCAGCCATCTCTGTATAATCTGATGAACCCCGTTATTAAATTTCACAGGCCTGTCTTCTTTATTAAAATTTCCCAGAATTCATAGGGTTACTGTCATATCCCTGCCGAATGCTAAAAATGTTTTTTTCACCTTGGTAAATTCAGAGAGGTACAGGATCCTTCGGAACGCGTATTCTCGTTTTCGCCAATAACACGCA